>NW_027041266.1:22500-98660 GCF_037179485.1 Ochlerotatus camptorhynchus | reverse complement strand
ATCGGAATCCTTGAGGACAAAATCAAGCAATGGCACCTATTTTGACCATGCATCAGAATCCTAATCTTAACTACTTCAAACTTGAGAACAACGAATAGAAGATTAGAAATTAGGTTGGGATTGGCATGAAAGTGGATTCAACATGCAACCAGAACCAACCAGATGTAAATGTCATTACGTCTCCTAGATAGACCAATCGTCTAGGGAATGTAATGAGATTTACATGTTTCATCCAGTTCACAATCATTACATTAGTAACATTGAAGAAAAAACAAGACTTCGCTACTGCATCCACTTTCATACCAATCCCAGCCTAAACCAAAATTTTAGTGCTACTCACCCGAGGAAGCAATTGATGCACATTCCTCGAAACGCGGGTTGATTATTTCACCTACCTGAAACAGCAGAACAGCAGTTTTCACTAATAAAAGTCATATTATTCCAGCAGCGAAAAAACATTCCGATATTGTTCGGCCGACAGGCTTCGATTGGTTATACAGCTTCCATGAATCGTTGATCTTCACCGGTTCGATCAGCTGGTTCAACTTGAGCGTACGAAAAACTACCATAAGAGTAAACAGTACAAATACTCGGATGGATTTCTAGGAGAGAGTTACAGTGTCACCATCAAAGCCAATGACAGCTGCGAACAAACTCGAGCCGAGCTTAAGCCGACTCGAGTCATGCAGCCCGAGCATAATTTCGACCCGAGTCATGCAGATCGATCATCATGGTAACGTCTAACGTTGGTCTAACGCTAACATTTTTCCTTCTGGGTCATATTGATCGTAACCAAGCTCAACATTTTATATTTATCTTGAATGCCAATTGGCGTTGACGGCGACTCTGTAGCTCTTTACTCCTATAGAAAATCGCGTAAGCAAACGTCAGACTGCGCGTAAAACATGGTGGCTTTCGTACTATTTTTTTACTCCACCGAAAATTCCCATAAGATACTGTCATTTTTGGCTAGAAGAGACGATTTTTCAACGGTGCCGTCAACGCCAATGTCATTGAATGAATGTAAACAGTGAAGAATCACAAAATTTCACGTCCATACTTAATTTAGAGTTGTATATTTGATATCATCCTGGCTTAGGATATTTGAATTCACGAAATGTCTCATAGAAATTTAACGGAATTATTTTTTATGCTAAGAAACAATATTTTGTACAACAAGAACGTTTATTCAGACACGGTTGGTAATAATGGATAACCCAAATTTGTTGAAATCGAGCCAATGATCGATGGTAAATTAATTAAAAAAAATTACATCTGCAGAAAAATTCCGATAATATTGCTCTTCTCGACCGAGGATGCAGTGAATCCAGTAACAATGTTGAACAGCCAAAGTGGATGGGAAAATATGACGAGATACATTATTTTCTTACCAAGTAATTTTATATTATTTTGATACATGTGAAACATAAAAAATCATTGACTCACATCTAATATTGTCAAATACATTTTAGGCTTAAGACGAAGATTGATTACCTATTACAAATCCAGGGATCTTCAGTTCGTTCTGTGCTCAGCGAAAACTCAGAGAATGAATTGAAGGTAGTGCGAAAAACTAGTTCAATCAATGTGGCAAGCAATAAATAACTGGTTTTTCTTTTCAGGTTCAAGAATGTGCCAAGGACATATCTAAACTAATAGCTACCTGCCACAGTAACATAAAGGTTTTAAAATTATCCACTAGAAGTGAGTACTTAGATATACTGCAGAGCTGGAAGTTTGTCACTTCTTTTTAAGCTGGTCACTTAAAAGTCACTATTTTCGCCAAAGCACTAGTCTCTTTTTTTCGTGTAAATGGTCACTACAGTCACTTTCTAACGAATGTTAATAGTTAGCGGCCAAATAATTTTTGGTATAGTATACGTACCTTATAAGGTTTGGATACGTTCACTTCACTTAAATATTCCCATGATTTTAATTTAGGTTAGTTGGTAAGTAACGTAACTGTCACTTTTGAATTCTATTGCTGATTTCTAGGTAACAATCATTAAATCAAGCAAATAAATAACACAATCGGAGATATAAGACAATCCTCCATCTATTGGTCATGCAAATTTGAATAATTGAATTGTTATTTGTGAGATATCGACGATGGAAGTTGAAAGTAACAGTTACGTTTTATCAAGGTACACCTATATACACATTCAGGGTGTTTGGTTCCGGGTTTTACATATTTTCAGGGTAGATAGGTCTCCTAAAGTTATGAAAAAATCCTCATGAAACATAGGGTCGGAAATGACTGCTAAGTTTTTTTTTTTTTTTTTTTTTTTTCTTTTAGAGATTTTTAGCCTGAGGCTAGTTCATCTCTTTGACTGCTAAGTGAGTTATACAACATTCTATGTTTTTTCTCATAGCCAACTTTGGTTAGCTATATTTTTTTAATCTTAATGTGGTTTTCTGATTTCAACATACTAAATGAAAGAATAAAGTCTTAGCTATCAATGCTCTTTAGAAAAGAACTCGATTAAAGTTAATTATCATACATTAAAATTGAAAAGTATGTTGAAAGTACCAAAAAAAATGGTGAAATTTCATACATTTGATACAGTTGAATTTTTTTTTTTACTTTATTAGAGAGATTTTATACATTTCATACAGTTGATTTTTTTTTTTTACTTTATTAGAGAGATTTTTAGCCGTTGGCTAGTTCATCTCTATAAAATAGGTTTAAGTTGAAATTTTTTCTTGCTGTTAATTTAGTTGTTCTACAAAACATTCTCCATGCAGTTCCCTAGATTTGTGCCTTTGGTAGTAACCTTGTAGGCTTTACGATTTCTTCGTAATTATTGATTTAAAACTGCCATAAAAACTTGTGACGTTTTCTTAAAATGCGCTATAGTCACCCTATTCGTTCGTACGTTCAGTGGATTACGCACATGAAAATTTGGTAGAATGTTATTGTAAATGTTGAGCTACATTCTTAACTTTCGATTACCGCACATCTCCTACGCCGAAAGAAAACATAACTGCGGAGATGTTTCGCGGTATCGAATATTGCTCAGTCTCAACAGAAAGCACAACGAGAGACACCGAATCGGCGAATTCTGAGAGCGGAAGGGAGAGAAGTAGGTAGTGGTAATAAGTCGATGTCCCTTTTATTTCATTTTTATTTTTGTGTTACTACTAGGGTTTCCAAAGTTATGAAAAAATCCCCATGAAACATAGGGTCGGAAATGACTGCTAAGGCTGTGAACCATTTGCCGAGTTAAATTTAACTCGTGGTTAAAAGTGACATTTCGAAAGTTATTTTCTATGTTCGAAAATCCCTGTGCTGTCGATCGACCGGTTTTCGAGAAGAACTCAGCCAAAGTTGTCAAAATTTAACTTCTTGTCTGTCAGAAGTAACCAAGCTCGGATAGCAGGGTCAATCGATAACTTTCCATCTGTCAAATTTTAACCAAAAGTTAAAATAATCCACCAAATGGTTCAGAGCCTAAGTTAGTTATACAACATTCTATGTTTTTTCTCATAGCCAACTTTGGTTAGTTATATTATTTCAATCTTAATGTGTTTTTCTCTGGGAGTTTTTTGAAGTCTTATGTATCAAAACTACTTTGAGATGAACTCGATTAAAGTTACATTGAAAGTACAAAAAAAAGGTCAAATTACGTACATTTTAGTGTTTTTAAGTTGAAAATCTACATTGCTGTTTATTTATTTGTTCTAAAAACATTCTCTATTCAGTTCCTTAGATGTGTTCCTTTGGTAGTAATCTTGTAGGTTTTATGGTTTCTTCGTTATTATTGATTTAAAACACCCATGATAACTTACGACGTTTTCTTAAAATGCTCTATGTGCACCCTATTTGTTCGTACGTTCGGCTGTTGCAGTCCAATGCGCGCACGGAATATTATTGAAAATATTGTGATACATTGTTAACTTTTGATTTCCGCACATCGTCTGCGCCCAAAGAAAATATCACTGCTCAGTTTTAGAAGAACACACAAAACAAGAGACACCGAATCGTTGAATCCTGAGAGTGGAAGGAAAAGAAGTAGGTAGTGGTTATAAGCTGATATCCCTTTTATTTCATAGCATTCGTAGCTCAGCTGTGGTGCTATTTAGATGGAGGAGTGCACAACTCAGCTACTTCTACACGAAACGAAAATCAATTATGTGTTTCACTTATACATTTTTGCCAAAACATCAACCTTATACATTCCATAAGACAAACCACATAGGTCCTATAAGAATGCATAAAAGCAAAGATATTTCATTAACAAGATATCCCACAAATCAATTCCTCGAACAAGGCAATGGATACACCACCCTTATGTGATCGCAGTGCCATCTCGTGAGTGCACATTAAAACTATTGGGAGTCCCCCGCCAACTTTACCACCAGGGCTCAATAAATGACAGGTGTCAGTATGACATATGTCAGCGTGGACGTTGATGATCAGCCGAGGGAAGAGGATGATCATCATTATATTGTTGCAGGTGATGATGGAATTTTCTATATCCTCATCGAAAAATTCCCAGAGAGTACCTTGCCTTTCTTGGTAAAATTATTTAACAGATGTTTACATTTGGCATACTTTCCTGATAAATGGAAAAATGCAAAAGTTGTTCCAATTTTGAAGCCGGATAAAAATCCAGCTGAAGCTTCTAGCTACCGTCCAATAAGTTTGCTTTCTTCAATTAGTAAACTTTTTGAAAAGATAATTTTAAATAGAATGATGCTTCACATCAATACGAACTCAATTTTTGCAGATGAGCAGTTTGGATTTCGCCATGGGCATTCAACTACTCATCAACTCTTAAGAGTTACCAATTTAATTCGTTCAAACAAATCTGAAGGCCACTCAACTGGAGTTGCTCTTCTAGACATAGAAAAAGCATTCGACAGTGTTTGGCATGAAGGTTTGATTGCTAAATTGAAAAGGTTTAATTTTCCACTTTATATTATGAAATTAGTTCAAAATTATTTAACTGACAGAACTCTGCAGGTAAATTATCAAAATTCCAAATATAATCGACTACCTGTTAGAGCAGGAGTTCCTCAGGGTAGCATTCTTGGGCCTATATTGTATAACATTTTCACTTCGGACCTCCCTGATTTGCCTCAGGGTTGCCACAAATCTTTGTTCGCTGATGACACAGGCATTTCCGCTAAAGGAAAAAGTATTCGTGTTATTTGCAGCAGACTGCAGAAAAGTTTAGATATTTTCTCTTCTTATTTACAAAAATGGAAGATTTCTCCCACTGCTTCGAAAACTCAACTTATAATATATCCACATAAGCCTAGAGCTTCCTTTTTGAAACCTAGTAGTAGTCACATAGTCACTATGAACGGAGTTCCAATTTCCTGGTCAAACCAAGTGAAATATCTTGGATTAATACTTGACCAAAAATTAACTTTTACAGATCACATTGAGGGCATTCAAGCTAAATGTAACAAATATATAAAATGTTTGTATCCTCTTATAAACAAGAAATCCAAACTTTGCCTGACGAATAAACTTCTAATATTTAAACAAGTTTTTAGACCGGCCATGCTTTACGCTGTGCTAATATGGTCTAGCTGTTGTACTACCAGGAAAAAAGCACTTCAAAGAATTCAGAACAAAGTTCTGAAGATGATTTTGAAGTTGCCTCCCTGGTACAGTACTACTGAAGTACAGTACTACTGAAGTACATAGAATTTCGAATGTTGAGACTTTAGAACAAATGTCCAACAAAATAATTAATAATTTCAGGCAAAAATCAATGCTCAATTGCAACGATTAATTCGCTTTATACCTAGATAAGATTTAGTTTTAGTTTTTAGTTTTAAGATTTCAATTGTTATTCTGACATGCAGGTTTTGAAAAACCTATTTAAAATACTGAATTGCCTAGGCAGGAACAATGTAAAAACACATAGATATATATATCATAACAATTAAGGCTGGTAAGTTACTGTAGTAACTGGAGCACCTAGGTTAAAATGAAATGTAATTTATTTTGAATTTGGAACAAATAAAGAGTTATAAAAAAAAAGAACGTCAAATGCAGCCAGACGGCTGCTGTCACGAACTGTCATTTGGAGCCAAGCAATTTTATGATGCTTTTCTTACTGTTGAACAAGAATGCACAAGGCGGTATTGAAATCTTGCGTAAAGTAATTTGTGACAAATTGTCGTTTCCAGCTATTTTATTCAATGGGACACCGTTTCTATTTAGGGGAATTTACGTATTCTCGTCAATCTAAGCAGCGTCTGTACTTCTACTAGCATTTTCTCAGCGTCACGCACATATATGATGTGTCTGTTTGTTTACATTCATCTGCTGCTTGCTTCTCTATCCATTCCAACCGACAGAATTTTTCAAAACGTTCTGAAAGCGTTTTTACAACGCTCCAAACTTCTCAGGTGAGTGTGACTATTGTCGGCAGCCTCTTTTTCTTCGGCAACCTTCCCATTAGAACTGCGTGTTAACCAGCTGTTCTATTATCGGCAACTCGAAATCAACCCCATTTTGTAGTGCGTATGCTTTATTTGAAGAAAAATGTAGCATTACTGGATTGCTCGATCGTTCAAATATAATCAGATTGAAGCTGAAAGGCTAAACAATCGTTTGACAACATTCAGGGAAGTGCGTTGATGGGAAAACATAGTGAAATTAACGTTTAAATTTTGGTTGCCGAAAACAGTCAATGGGTGCCGAAGCCAACATTTACCCTAATTCATTCAAATACACACAAATCAATATTGAAAGATACCATTAGCCAATGTTTTGTCAAAACATCTAGTGGCATAGTAAAATACCAAAAAGAAAAGTAAAGTTTCTCACTGCACTCTGAACAATCTCAAACAATCACTACACGCTCAAAACAAAACAAGCCTGTTTTGATTTGATTTCAACGGCACACATTTTCATGACAAGAAGAACAGAGCAGAGAATGAAAACAAAATGAAAACTAAATTTGATATTTTGGTATAAGCGTTCGTGATAAGATATTTTGCCTACCGTGTGGTTGAGTTAACAGTAATCATAACAAAAATGAGAACTAAATGGTATATGAAGGATATCAAAAAGATAACAAATAATGTTTTCTTGATAACAAATCCATGTATGCGTTTTGATATCAGCAATTTAGTTAATAATGAGCAAAATAAGTAATCAACATGTTATAGTCATATGGTAGGAAAACGAAAAATTAAAAAAAAAACTAAGTTAGTTATTATTTTGATAGCATGGTATCAAATTTGGTAATCTGAAAGTTTTGAAATCTGTTGGTTGATATCAAAATTCAAAATCAAAAAAGTTATCAATAAGTTTTAAAAACAAATAAAAACAAACCTATATTTCAATCAGTTCTATCGATATCTATCTTATATCGATTAGTAAATTAAATTCGCAGGTAGATTAATATTAATAAATGTTGTAAAATATAACTGTACAAATCATATTTAAAGCTGACCATTGCATTAGGTCCTAAGTAACATGGACAGATTCTCTTCGTCAACTTTCTCTTTGTATCTCCACGGCCACGAAAATGACATTCCCAGGTATTTTCAGCACACAGATCTGTAAAAGAAGATTTTATCTAGCATCTTATACGACAAACACAACAAGAAACGGTTTGGGCTCAAGTTATTAACGAAAGAGAATGTCGACGAAAAGAATCGATCAATGTTACTTAGGACCTAATGCAATGTTCAGCTTGAATTGTCTTTGTGATGTTCATTAAAAAAAATAGCAAGCATGCTGATTGACTCGTAAGAAATAAAAATGAAGATTTCAGTGATAAACGTGGATGCCCTTTTCAAAAAACATCAAATTTTGTTTTAAATTATATTTTTTAGAAATATCAAAATAATATCAAAATATGAATTCAACTGAAATTAAAAAATAGTATATCAAAATATGTTAAAAATATGATTTCAAAAACATAATTTGATATCATTTTGATATTATTTTGATATCCGACTTTGCTCGGGCAATCCCTCCCCTTGGCTAGTTTTTGCACCTTGCTGTTGGTGGGCGGGCTTAATTTCATGCTAGTGGAGTGTTGGAGACGGTGGGTTTGTGGCCGACGTTGCTGGCTCATGCCGCGATAGAATGGCGCCATGGGCAGGCAATGAGGATTACTGAGCTTCCCCTCTCTGATAAACCACTGCATGAGAGAACAAAAGATCTAGTCCAGCAGTGATAGTATCACACTTGTTACTCCTTTTATTGAGAGCCGCGTCGTGGTACGCTTACGTATAGGCACTGACGTTGGGTGTGATACTGGCGGGTTTTGCCGCAAATCACTCTTATTTTATTTATTTTTACGCAGATAGATTTATTTGGGTTTGCAAGGGAATTATACTATTGAAATATTTCAGAAAGTGCCCAACGGTACTCCTTCTACTTGCGTGACAAGCTTTCATTGTTGTTTTCATTGAAGTATTACTCAGGGAACAATTTTAAACATCATTTTTGTACATGGTATTGTAACTAATCTTATATGTGCTTCCTTTTGATTTGGGATAAATGTTTGAACTATGGCTCGGGATTTCCACTGTTGCGTGCTTCTATTGTGATATATCCATACGTAATTTTGTGGGACGACATAGTGGAAACGTGTGAGCGTAGTTGGAGCATATACCCTATATAATTTAAAATCAGCTAGGAAACTAACTTCAAAATGAAGCATTTTAGTCACTTGAGGGTGTCACCTGGGTCGAACTAAGATATAATAAATAGGTATAGGTCAAAATCAAAAGTACTTGAAACACGTTTAATTTTAGATTACAAGCACAAGTGCAGGTACTTAATAAAGCATGGGTTATGATTGATTAGGTGACTTAGAGCTTTTAATAATTTATTAATTTAGACTAATGAGATATCATAACCATCAAATGAATTTAAATAATAAACTTCAGAAAGTTTAATGACATTAAGTAGATTAACAAAAGAATTAGGATGCGGGTGGTCCGCTTAGGGAGGCAACTAACCTTTATAGTTGTAGAATAAATCTTCTTATTTAGTATTGAATTTAAAAAAAAAGAAAACGCAGGCAGACCAATAGCATTTAGCAGATTAACAAGGAAAGGAATAGTTTAGGTAAAAAGTAAAAGTAGAGTTATGTGACAGTTATTAGCTTTTAAACTTTTGGAGGTATTGTATTCCCCTGAGTTTGTTGTACTCGATTACTATATAATTCTCTCAATACGCGAAATCTCTTATATATGCGATTAAAGCATTTGAGTTAACTTATTTCTTAGTGTTCAAGTACTTACATTTGTAAACAGCAATCAATGTTAATCTATGAACTAAACCATACGTAAAATCGATCTTTCCTTATGTGGTATTGATGCATGTTTAACTTTTCGCGGCTTTCGGAATCAACGCGCCTACGTCTACGGAGCTTACGCAGAAGTGATTTGCAATGCGGTAGAGCTCACCAAAAGTTTTTTTTTTTTTTTTTTTGAGCTTCTGTAGTATAGAATTTGTTCGGTACGGTCGCGAAATCTTGAAATGATTGATACGTGCGGTAAAATAACTAAATTGAAACAAAGCTCAACAGTAAAATAAGTAGAATATTTAGGGAGGAAACCAAAATTTATCAACTTGCCAACATAGGCTATCACATTTATTTTGGTGGCTCTCTTTAAGTGATAATAAGTTGTTTTTTTTCTCTACGGTTGTTTCGCGTGGCGTTCACAATTTGCGCGATTTTCGTATCTTACGTAATTTAGATGTTTAACTATAAACGGTTTCACTGACTCGAGGTCGTTCCTTAAGCGGTGTTGGTACAGGTTAAACCTTTGCCGACTGTCGGATTCAACGCGCCTACGTCTACGGAGCTTACGCAGAAGTGATACGCAATTCGGTAGAGCTTGTCAAACGCTTTTGAGCTTATAGAATTTGTTCGGTGCGGTCGCGAAATCTTGAAATGATTGATACGTTCTTTAAATTAACTAATTTGATACAAAGCTCAGTAGTAAATAAGTAGAATATCTAAGGAGGAAACCAAAATTAATCAACTTGCCAACATAGGCTATCACATTTATTTTGGTGGCACTCTTTAAATGATAATAAGCCTTTTTTTTTCTCGCTTCGGTTGTCTCGCACGGCTTTCGGAATTCGCGCGGTTTTCGTAACTTACATAATTTAGATATTTCGTTCGAAACGGATTTACTTATTCAATCGGTTTACTACGCGGATGTATCTACGCGCACACGTCACAGCATTTTTTCTATAACTATCTTGAAACAATACATACGGAATCCAGTGTTCAAGCGGCCAACATAGGCTAGTCCTTCTGCTGTATTGTCAAAGATAGAAGCAAAATTTATTCAAATGGGTCAAGTCTTGAAAATTAAGCTGTCACGCAGCTCCAGCTTGATACCAATAAAAAAAAAAAAAAAAAGATATCCGACTTTGCTCGGGCAATGAATTCCGTGTGTGCTATCTGCTTCTCGCTCCCAGGTAATGACCAGTGTTTCGAATATACATTATTTTATCATTTATGTTTACAAAATTTAACAAAAACCAAAAATAAATAGCTGTGCAGTGTCGTTACAAATTTCCCAAGTCCCATAATTCTGAGTATTGTTTCAAGTCTGAGATCTCATAATTCCCCTGGGCATTGGCATAACCTTGAGGATTACTTAACTGCAACCAGGTCCCGGCTTGGCTGTATCTTTACATTTCCTTTAGCGGAAATGCCTGTGTCATCAGCGAACAAAGATTTATGGCAACTCTGAGGTAAATCAGGGAGGTCCGAAGTGAAAATGTTATACAATATAGGCCCAAGAATGCTACCCTGAGGAACTCCTGCCCTAACAGGTAGTCGATTATGTTTGGAATTTTGATAATTTACCTGCAGATTTCTGTCAGTTAAATAATTTTGAACTAATTTCATAATATAAAGTGGAAAATTAAACATTTTCAATTTAGAAATCAAACCTTCATGCCAAACACTGTCGAATGCTTTTCCTATGTTTAGAGGAGCAACTCCAGTTGAGTGGCCTTCAGATTTGTTTGAACGAATTAATTTGGTAACTCTTAAGAGTTGATGAGTAGTGAATGCCCATGGCGAAATCCAAACTGCTCATCTGCAAAAATTGAGTTCGTATTAATGTGAAGCATCATTCTATTTAAAATTATCTTTTCAAAAAGTTTACTTATTGAAGAAAGCAAACTTATTGGACGGTAGCTAGAAGCTTCAGCTGGATTTTTATCCGGCTTCAAAATTGGAACAACTTTTGCATTTTTCCATTTATCAGGAAAGTATGCCAAATGTAAACATCTGTTAAATAATTTTACCAAGAAAGGCAAGGTACTCTCTGGGAATTTTTCGATGAGGATATAGAAAATTCCATCATCACCTGCAACTTTCATATTATGAAACTTTTTAGTTATAGACCTTACTTCGTCCAAATCAGTCCCCCAGGAATCATCAAAAATATTTTCCCGAGAGAAAATATTCAGATAATCCCGAGCAACCTGATTCTCAATAGGACTAGTCAGACCCAAACTAAAATTATGGGAACTCTCGTATTGCTTAGCAAGTTTGTGAGTTTTTTTCTTCAAATTTGTGATCAACATTTTATCACCTTCTTTAAGCGCTGGAATAGGCTTTTGAGGGTTTTTTTTTTCAAAATTTAGTGAGTTTCCAAAAGGATTTGGAAATCGGGTCTAATTTAGAAAAATTATTTTCAAAAGTTTTGTTCCTCGGGCAGAGAATCGCTTTTTAATTTGTTTTTGCAAATCCCGCCAGATAACTTTCATGGTAGGATCGCGTGTTGTCTCCTACGGACATTTTTAAGACGGATCAAGAGCTGATGATCGACGTCTATTATAATTGAATCGAAGATTCAAGAGAATTATTAATTTCATCTTTGATTTGCAAAGGAATGTTTGGATCGTAGTTATATTCCAAAATGTCCGATATTGCTCCCAATCAGCTCTATGGTAATTGAAAGTAGAGCTGTTGGGATTACAAATTATTTCTTGGGATATTTCAAAAGTTACTGGAAAGTGATCAGAACCAAAGTCAGCATGAGTAACCAATTGGCAACAAAGTCGACATGAATCAGTTAAGACCAAATCAATAGTTGAGGGATTTCTTGCAGAAGAAAAGCATGTTGGGCTGTTGGATTTTGAATAGTGTAAGTGTAGTGTAGTGTAACCTGCAGAACAATCATCAAACAGAACATTACCATTGGAATTGCTTTGAGCATTATTCCATGAGCGGTGTTTTGCATTAAAATAACTAATAATGAAGAATTTAGACCTATGACGGGTAAATTTCTGAAGGTCACCCTTGAAAAAAATCTTTTGCTGGCCTACGCATTGGAATGGCAAATAGGCAGCTAAACGTAAGTTGTCCAAATTTTGTTTCAAAAACTTTGGTTTCAAATGAAGAAAGAATTTTATGTTTGATTCGTCTATGAACCATGATGGCAACGCCACCACAGGGTCCGTCAAGACGATCATTTCTATAAATGAAATAATTTGCGTCCTTCTTAACCTTATGGTCAGGTTTAAGGAACGTTTCAGTTATAACGGCAATATGCACGTTATGAACTCTTTTTAAAAAGTTAAATAGCTCGTCTTCATTATCTTTAAGAGATCGAGCATTCCAATTTAAAATGTTTAATGCTTTAAAATCCATTACTGAATTTTAAAGTCATGACAATATTATTTGCAAATTTTACTCCAGTTTGAATAGAATCAAACATGGAGTTAGATTTAAGCATATCAGAAATCATATCAATTAATGATTTCTGTAAAAATTCCATTTTAGGGGCAGTACTACTTCCTAAGTCAAAATTGTCAAAATTTCCGTTAGAATTACGTTGGTTAGTATTTTGATTTCTGCCCGCTGCAATAGCAGCATTAACTCGCTGAACATTGTTAGCAGCGAGAGAAGTAGGTATAGATGACAAATTTGAAGCAGGGGTGATATTTGTACCTACGGGTACGAATGTAGAATTTGTTCCTCGCTGACCGTTGTTAACAGCAGAGTGATTTGTACCTGGTCGGAAACGTGGAGCGTTTCCTACCTGTCGCTTAGAACGATATTGAAGGATCGCTTTGCGAGTCTTACATTCCCAAAAATTGGATTTGTGGTTTTCACCACAATTTGAACATTTAAATTTTTATGATCTTTTCACAGGACAGTCGTCCTTTGTGTGAGAGGAATCACCACAATTCATGCATTTAGCTGGCATGTAGCAATTTTTAGTTCCGTGACCCCATTCCTGGCACTTACGGCACTGGGTGAGGTTTTGTAAATTTCCTCCAGTCTTCCTGAAGTGTTCCCACTTCACTCGGACCTGGAGCATAAGGCTAGCTTTTTCTAAGGCCTTAAGGTTGTTTAGTTCACTAGAATTGAAGTGAACTAAATAAAAATCATTAGAAATCCCGTTGCGCGAATCGCCAGGACGGGATTTTATTTTCATTTTGATTACTTTGAGTGGCACAACTCCAAGTGATTTTGCCAGTTCATCTTTGATGTAATCCAGGGATTCACCACTGGGCAGTCCTTTCATGACAACCTTGAACACACGTTCAGTTTTGGTGTCGTAAGTAAAAAAATTGTGCTGCTTCTCAGTAAGATACTTGAGAAGACATTTAAATCCGTCCAAGGTTTCAGCCAATACGCGGGATTCACCCCGACGTCCAATTTAGTTTACTTATTTTTAGTTTAGTTTATTTATTTCGTCAACCAACGTAGACTAGTAGGGTAGAGAACTACTTCGGCCTAATCGCCCATTTTGGGCCTATCGAGCAGAAAACTTCAAATAAATCCATGATTTCAGAGTTAACAAGTCAATTATGCGTTTGGTACGATACTTTAGTTAATAAGCTACAGAACGAAGTCAATGAGAACGCGTGGTATGAAGGTTTGCACCCATTATTCCCAAAAACAAAAGAAGCGCTCCGACCGAATCAATTTTTATCTTCATCTGATAGGCCGAAGTGAACTCATTGGCGTTTCAATTGCGTTTCAATGCGTTAGGCCGAGTTTAAAATCCGTAGGCCGAGTTTGGCGTCAAGAAGCAGTGTTGAACTTTTGACAATATCTCAACGATTGGTTTCTCGTTTTCAAATCTTACGGTACGTACAGAAAGGTAAATAAATTTGGAAGCCATCCGTTATAATAACATTCCGTTTGGTGCTAAACTGAACTAGATTAAGAAAGACTAAGTGCGGGTTATGCTTAATAGGCCGGAAATGGGGTAGTTAACCCTACATATTCGAATACAGTTTTGTTTTCTTAAATTTATTTATTTATTTATTTCGTCAACTTTGGAAAAGAGGTTATAAGTATAATATTTTGTCTTTAATAAAAATTAAGCAGTGTCAGCTTTCCTATTTTTTTATGAGTTATAATGCCTTATGGAGTAAAAATATTGTTTAGTTTATGCCGAGACATTGTAAAGTCAATGATTTCGCAGTATTGATTGTAAGAGGCCATCATGCGGTTTAATGGCCCATATTTTGCATAATTTGTGCGATGATGTTTTATGGCAAATAAATTTCGATTTCGGAGTTGCCAGTAGGTGCATGGAAATTTAATTTTGATAAAAGTTCTGTGGAGTCAATGCGCTGCGAAACGATATCGTTTACAAATGAAACCATTGCATATTCACGACGCTCTTTTATGTTTGTATGTTTATAAGCATGCAGCGTGCTTCATATGATGGAAGAGGAAATGATGACCAACCTAATTTACGAAGAGCGTATAATAGAAATTGTTTTTGTACTGATTCTAATATTTCTTCGTGCGTGATTGAAAATGCTGCAATATTCCAGTATTGACCTCACATAGGGAATATAAAGTGTTTTAATTGTGTATGGGTCCTGAAAATTATAGCAAAAGCGCTTGATAAAGCCTAGCATGTCATTTGCCCTGTGAATAATTGTGTTGTAATGGTCTATGAAAGTTAGTTTAGAGTCTAAGATTATACCTAAATCCCTAACATTTTCACATTTTGCTACATTTTGATTTCCTAGTGCAATTGAAATATTTGAAGTTGTTCTTTTCCTGCTAAATGATATTAAGTTGCATTTTTTTACATTCAATTCTAGTAGACTTTTTTTGCACCATGTGTAGAATATGTGTATTTCATTCCGGACTATATTGATGTCTTCTTCATTTCTTATTTCCAAAAAGAGCTTCATGTCGTCGGCATAAATAAGTAATTTAAGTTTTTTGAGAATGAAAGAAATGTCGTTTACGCATAGAATAAAAAGAAGAGGTTCCAAATAAGAGCCTTGGGGGACGCCTGAAGTGACTTGAATTGGATTCGATTTCTTTCCGTTGAATTTAATTATTTGTTGGCGGTTAGTTAAATATCATTCAAGCCATTTTAGGAGCCCTGACTCAATTCCAATTTGTTTGCAATTTAAAAAGTTGCATTTGTATGTCTATGCGGTCAAATGCCTTGCTAAAGTCTGTATAGAGAGCTTCTACGTGGTTTCCATTATCCATTGCATTCAATGAATAGTCTATAAATTCAAGTAAATTTGTCGACGTCGAGCGACCCTTGAAAAAGCCGTGTTGCATGTCAGTAATTCTATTTTTGATTTGGAGAAATTATTTTTCGTTGACAATTGCCTCGAAAAGTTTAGGAATGCAAGAGATAATGGCTATAGCACGATAATTACGTACGTCGACCAGATTTAAAGATAGGCACTAGGAATGAGCGTTTCCCCTCCCCTTGGCTAGTTTTTGCACCTTGTTGTTGGTGGGCGGGCTTAATTTCATGCTTTATAGTGGAGTGTTGGAGACGGTAGGTTTATGGTCGGCGTTGCTGGCTCATGCCGCGATAGAATGGCGTCATTGGGCAGGCAATGGGGATTACTAAGCTTCCCCTCTCTGATAAACCACTGCATGAGAGAACCAAAGATCTAGTCTAGCAGTGATAGTATCACACTTGTTACTCCTTTAATTGAGAGCCGCGTCGTAGTACGCTTACGTATAGGCACTGACGTTGGGTGTAATACTGGTGGGTTTTGCCGCAAATAACTCTTATTTTATTTATTTTTACGCAGATAGATTTATTTGGGTTTGCAAGGGAATTATACTATTGAAATATTTCAGAAAATGCCCAACGGTGCTCCTTCTATTTGCGTGACAAGCTTTCATTGTTGTTTTCATTGAAGTATTACTCAGGAAACAATGTTAAACATCATTTTTGTACATGGTATTGCTTCATTTTGATTTGGGATAAGTGTTTGAACTATAGCTCGGGATTTCCACTGTGGCGTGCTTCTATTGTGACATACTCATACGTATTTTTGTGGTGCCACATAGTGGAAGCGTGTGGGCATAGTTGGAGCACATACCCTATATAATTTAAAAATTAGCTAGGAAACTAACTTCAAAATGAAGCATTTTAGTCACATGAAGGTGTTACCTGGGTCGAACTAAGATATAATAAATAGGTATAGGCTTAAATCAAAAGTACTTTAAACACGTTTAATTTTAGATTACAAGCACAAGTGCAGGTACCTCATAAAGCATGGGTTATGATTGATTAGGTGAATTAGAGCTTTTAACAATTTATTAAATTAGACTAATGAGATATCATAATCATCAAATGAACTTAAATAAGAAACTTCAGAAAGTCTAATGAGCCGGCGCCGGTGGTGTAGTGGTAAGCGTGACTGCTTTCTAACACCCCGATGGGTCTGGGTTCAATCCCAGCCGAGGTCGGTGGGATTTTCTGAGGCATAAAAATCTCTGGTCACGTCTTCCTTCGGAAGGGAAGTAAAGCCGTTGGTCCCGGCCCATGTGTGTTGAATGGGTGCGATATCCTACGCAGGTGTGGAAGCTGCCTTCCTACACATTCGATTGCCGTCAATGGATGTTAATCGATGTCCGTCGGTGATTGGCACTAGATTGCGGAACAGAGACCGACGTTAAATGAAGGAAAGAAGAAAGTCTAATTACATTAAGTAGATTAACAAAATAATTAGGATGCGGGGGGTCCGCTTAGGGAGGCAACTAACCTTTAAAGTTGTAGAACAAATCGTCTTATTTAGTCTTGAACTTTAAAAAGAAAACGCAGGTAGACCAATAGCATTAAACAGATTAACAAGGAGAGGAATAGTTTAGGAAATAAGTAAAAGTAGAGGTATGTGACTATTAATAGCTTTTAAACTTTTGGAGGCATTATATTCCCCTGAGTTTGTTGTACGTACTCGATTACTATATTATTCTCTCAATACGCGAAATCTCTTATATATGCGGTTAAAACATTTGAGTTAACTTATTTTTTAGTGTTCAAGTACTTACATTTGTTAACAGCAGTCAATGTTAATCTATGAACTAAACCCTGCGTAAAATCGATCTTTCCTTATGTGGTATTGATGCATGTTTAACTTTTCGCGGCTGTCGGAATCAACGCGCCTACGTCTACGGAGCTTACGCAGAAGTGATTCGCAATGCGGTAGAGCTCACCAAAAGTTTTTGATCTTATGTAGTTTATAATTTGTTTGGTACGGTCGCGAAATCTTAAAATGATTGATACGTGCGGTAAAATAACTAAATTGAAACAAAGCTCAACAGTAAAATAAGTAGAATATTAAGGGAGGAAACCAAAATTAATCAACTTGCCAACATAGGCTATCCCATTTATTTTGGTGGCACTCTTTAAGTGATAATAAGCTGTTTTTGTTTCTCTACGGTTGTTTCGCGTGGCGTTCACAATTTGCGCGGTTTTCGTATCTTACGTAATTTAGATGTTCAGCTCTAAACGGTTTTACTGACTCGAGGTCATTCCTTAAGCGGTGTTGGTACAGGTTAAACCTTTGCCGACTGTCGGATTCAACGCGCTTACGTCTACGGAGCTTACGCAGAAGTGATACGCAATTCGGTAGAGCTTGTCAAACGCTTTTGAGCTTATGTAGTATAGAATTTGTTCGGTACGTTCGCGAAATCTTGAAGTGATTGATACGTGCGATAAAATAACTAAATTGGAACAAAGCTCAACAGTAAAATAAGTAGAATATTTAGGGAGGAAACCAAAATTAATCAACTGGCCAACATAGGCTATCACATTTATTTTGGTGGCACTCTTTAAGTGATAATAAGCTGTTTTTTTTTTTTTTTTTTTTCAGTCCGCATCGTGCTCTCTTGCCGTGCGGATCTATTTGCTTTTTGCTGAAGGAAGTGTTACTACTACCTAAAGCTACAACAAATTAAAACAGCACTTTTCAGTGCTCAACCTGTAAAAAATTTTCTACCTTGTTCAACTCTTATTCCTCTTCGATCCTTGTTTGGACCCTACCCGAGGTAATCCTTCTTGGATATCGATTTGGAAAATTCCTCTTCGATCCTTCAGATTCTTATAGTAATCTGATTGGAAGTCGATTTGGATAAAAATTTACTGCCGCCATGGCGCCTAAACGCAAAAGAAAGGGGCAAACCCTTGACCCCCCTTCTGATGAAATTAATTTGAGTAATCAATTTGATTTGCTCACGGATGATGAGAATGATCCATCATCCAAGAAAAATTCTAGTAAACTTTCCCGGCTTAATGCCAAGAAGGAAAAGATTCCCCCTATTGTGATAACCACTTCCGATTTCCATGCTCTTCGCATGGAACTTTTGAGCTTCGTGAAAGTTAAGTTTTCTCTACAAATTGGACGTCGGGGTGAATGCCGTGTATTGGCTGAAACCTTGGACGGATTTAAATGTCTTCTCAAGTATCTTACTGAGAAGCATCACAATTTTTTTACTTACGACACCAAAACTGAACGTGTGTTCAAGGTTGTCATGAAAGGACTACCCAGTGGTGAATCCCTGGATCAGATCAAAGATGAACTGACAAAATTACTTGGAGTTGTGCCACTCCAAGTAATCAAAATGAAAATGAAATCCCGTCCTGGCGATTCGCGCAACGGGATTTCTAATGATTTTTATTTAGTTCACTACAAGTCTAGTGAACTAAACAACCTTAAGGCCTTAGAAAAAGCTAGCCTTATGCTCCATGTCCGAGTGAAGTGGGAACACTTCAGGAAGACTGGAGGAAATTTCCAAAACCTCACCCAGTGCCGTAAGTGCCAGGGATGGGGTCACGGAACTAAAAATTGCTACATGCCAGCTAAATGCATGAATTGTGGTGATTCCTCTCACGCAAAGGACGACTGTCCTGTGAAGGAAGATCCTAAGAAATTTAAATGTTCTAATTGTGGTGAAAACCATAAATCCAATTTTTGGGAATGTAAGACTCGCAAAGCGATCCTACAATCTCGTTCTAAGCGACAGGTAGGAAACGCTCCACGTTTCCGACCAGGTACAAATTCCTCTGCTGTTAACAACGGTCAGCGAGGAACAAATTCTACATTCGTCCGTAGGTACAAATATCACCCCTGCTTCAAATGTTTCATCTGTACCTACTCCCCTCGCTGCTAACAATGTTCAGCGAGTTAATGGAGCTACCTATGCTGCTATTGCAGCAGGTAGAAATCAAAATACTAACCAAAGTAATTCTAACGGAAATTTTGACAATTTTGACTTAGGAAGCATTACTGCCCCTAAAATGGAATTTTTACAGAAATCATTAATTGACATGATTTCTGATATGCTTAAATCTAACTCCATGTTTGATGCTATTCAAACTGGAGTAAAATTTGCAAATAATATTGTCATGACATTAACATTCAGTAATGGATTTTAAAGCATTAAATATTGTAAATTGGAATGCTCGCTCTCTTAAAGATAATGAAGACGAGCTATTTAATTTTTTGAGAGTTCATAACGTGCATATTGCCGTTATAACTGAAACGTTCCTTAAACCTGACCATAAGGTCAAGAAGGACGCAAATTACTTGATTTATAGAAATGATCGTCTTGATGGACCCTGTGGTGGCGTTGCCATCATTATTCATAGACGAATCAAACATAAAATTCTTTCTTCATTTGAAACCAAAGTTTTTGAAACTTTGGGAGTTTCTGTTGAAACAAAATTTGGACAACTTACGTTTATAGCTGCCTATTTGCCATTCCAATGCGTAGGCCAGAAAAAGAATTTTCTCAAGGGTGACCTCCAGAAACTTACCCGTCATAGGTCTAAATTCTTCATTATTGGTGATTTTAATGCAAAACACCGCTCATGGAATAATGTTCAAAGCAATTCCAATGGTAATATTCTGTTTGATGATTGTTCTGTAGGTTATTACACTATTCAATATCCAAACAGCCCAACATGCTTTTCTTCTACAAGAAATCCCTCCACTATTGATTTGGTCTTAACTGATTCATGTCAACTTTGTAGCCAACTGGTTACCCATGCTGACTTCGGTTCTGATCACGTTCCAGTAACTTTTGAAATATCCCAAGAAATAATTTGTAATCCCAACAGCTCTACTTTCAATTATCATAGAGCTGATTGGGAGCAGTATGGAACATTTATGGAATATAACTTCGATCCAAACATTCCTTTGCAAACCAAAGATGAAATTAATTATGCTCTTGAATCTCTGACTACTTCTATAGTTGAAGCAAGAGCTGCCTCAGTACCAAAATGCGAGGTTAAATTCGATTCAATTATAATAGACGATGATCTTCAGCTCTTGATCCGTCTTAAAAATGTCCGTAGGAGACAATATCAAAGAACACGCGATCCTGCCATGAATGTTATCTGGCGGGATTTGCAAAAACAAATTAAAAAGCGATTCTCTGCCCTGAGGAACAAAACTTTTGAAAATAATATTTCTAAATTAGACCCGAGTTCCAAACCCTTTTGGAAACTCACATAAATTTTGAAAAAAACCTCAAAAGCCTATTCCTGCGCTTAAAGAAGGTGGTAAATTTTGATCACAAATTTGGAAAAAGCTCAGAAACTTGCTAAGCAATTCGAGAGTTCCCATAATTTCAGTTTGGGTCTTACTAGTCCTATTGAGAATCAGGTTGCTCGGGATTTTCTGAATATTTTCTCTCGGGAAAATATTTTTGATGATTCCTGGGGGACTGATTTGGTCGAAGTAAGGTCTATAACTAAAAAGTTTCAAAATATGAAAGCTCCAGGTGATGATGGAATTTTCTATATCCTCATCAAAAAACTCCCAGAGAGTACCTTGTCTTTCTTGGTAAAATTATTTAACAGATGTTTCCATTTGGCATACTTTCCTGATAAATGGAAAAATGCAAAAGTTGTTCCAATTTTGAAGCCGGATAAAAATCCAGCTGAAGCTTCTAGCTACCGCCCAATAAGTTTGCTTTCTTCAATAAGTAAACTTTTTGAAAAGATAATTTTGAATAGAATGATGCTTCACATCAATACGAACTCAATTTTTGCAGATGAGCAGTTTGGATTTCGCCATGGGCATTCAACTACTCATCAACTCTTAAGAGTTACCAATTTAATTCGTTCAAACAAATCTGAAGGCCACTCAACTGGAGTTGCTCTTCTAGACATAGAAAAAGCATTCGACAGTGTTTGGCATGAAGGTTTGATTGCTAAATTGAAAATGTTTAATTTTCCACTTTATATTATGAAATTAGTTCAAAATTATTTAACTGACAGAACTCTGCAGGTAAATTATCAAAATTCCAAATCTAATCGACTACATGTTAGAGCAGGAGTTCCTCAGGGTAGCATTCTTGGGCCTATATTGTATAACATTTTCACTTCGGACGTCCTTGATTTGCCTCAGGGTTGCCACAAATCTTTGTTCGCTGATGACACAGGCATTTCCGCTAAAGGAAGAAGCCTTCGTGTTATTTGCAGCAGACTGCAGAAAAGTTTAGATATTTTCTCTTCTTATTTACAAAAATGGAAGATCTCTCCCAACGCTTTCAAAACTCAACTTATAATATTTCCACATAAGCCTAGAGCTTCCTTTTTGAAACCTAGTAGTAGTCACATAGTCACTATGAACGGAGTTCCTATTTCCTGGTCAAACCAAGTGAAATATCTTGGATTAATACTTGACCATAAATTAACTTTTAAAGATCACATTGAGGGCATTCAAGCCAAATGTAACAAATATATAAAATGTTTGTATCCTCTTATAAACAGGAAATCCAAACTTTGCCTGACGAATAAACTTCTAATATTTAAACAAGTTTTTAGACCGGCCATGCTTTACGCTGTGCCAATATGGTCTAGTTGTTGCACTACCAGGAAAAAAGCACTTCAAAGGATTCAGAACAAAGTTCTGAAGATGATTTTGAAGTTGCCTCCCTGGTACAGTACTACTGAGGTACATAGAATTTCGAATGTTGAGACTTTAGAACAAATGTCCAACAAAATAATTAATAATTTCAGGCAAAAATCGTTGCAATCCTCAATTGCAACGGTTAATTCCCTTTATACTTAGATAAGATTTAGTTTTAGTTTTTAGTTTTAAGATATTCAATTGTTATACTGACATGCAGGTTTAAAAAACCTGTTTAAAATACTGAATTGCCAAGACAAGAACAATGTAAAAACACTTAGACATATATCATAACAATTAAGGCTGGTACGTTACTGCAGTAACTGGAGCACCTAGGTTAAAATGAAATGTAATTTATTTTGAATTTGGAACAAATAAAGAGTTAAAAAAAAAAAAAAGCTGTTTTTTCTCTACGGTTGTTTCGCGTGGCGTTCACAATTTGCGCGATTTTCGTATCTTACGTAATTTAGATGTTTAGCTCTAAACGGTTTTACTGACTCGAGGTCGTTCCTTAAGCATTGTTGGTACAGGTTAAACCTTTGCCGACTATCGGATTTAACGCGCCTACGTCTACGGAGCTTACGCAGAAGTGATACGCAATTCGGTAGAGCTTGTCAAACGCTTTTGAGCTTATGTAGTGTAGAATTTGTTCGGTGTGGTCGCGAAATCTTGAAATGATTGATACATTCTTTAAATTAACTAATTTGATACAAAGCTCAGTAGTAAATAAGTAGAATATCTAAGGAAGAAACCAAAATTAATCAACTTGCCAACATAGGCTATCACATTTATTTTGGTGGCACTCTTTAAATGATAATTAGCATTTTTTTCTCGCTTCGGTTGTCTCGCACGGCTTTCAGAATTTGCGCGGTTTTCGTAACTTACATAATTTAGATATTTCGTTCGAAACGGATTTACTTATTCATCTACGCGCACACGTCACAGCATTTTTTTTCTAAAACTACCTTGAAACAATACATACAGAATCCAGTGTTCAAGCGGCCAACATAGGCTAGTCCTTCTGCTGTATTGTCAAAGATAGAAGCAAAATTTATTCAAATGGGTCAAGTCTTGAAAACTAAGCTGTCACGCAGCTCCACCTTGATACCAAATTAAAAAAGAAGATTTAAAGATAGGCACTAGGAATGAGCGTTTCCAAATTTTTGGGAAGGTTCCAGATTCCAGGGACATATTAAAAAGCCAAAACAATGGAGCAGTGAGTTCCATTGTTAGACATTTAATAAATACGGGAAGAATTCCGTCAGGTCCAGGACCTTTTGAGGCATCTAAATTTTTTAAAGACTTCAAAATATCCTGCACTTGAAGTTGATTGAGGCCAATTTCCCTTGAAAATTCTGGAAAAAATGCAAAATAATCGCGATCGCGATCGTCTTCAGAAAATTTCATATAGGGTTACGGTATGTAATGTGGGTCTAGTCCTTTCATTCGGCCTATCACGCAAATAAATAATTAATTAAGGAATATTACACAAAAAATAAGGAAAATATTGATCACTGATGATTGATAAATGTGTACCACACATAAATCAATTTATATCACAACATTTCAATACATTTTCAGCTCTCGTAAGTAATAAAACTGGTTGAGAATATCACTCTGTTCGGAGTTTTTAGCCGCCATGACTTCTAAGGTTAAGATGGGAAGGTTGCACTGACGATCATCAAATGGCCTGATTATGGCATTTATTGAATGGAATTACCTGATAATACACACTAGACGTAAAACTCACAGTTACTGTTTGAATATTTTATGTTTATTTTAATTGTTTAACAACGTTTTCACAAGTAAATCATGGACCCAACTTTAGGGACACATTTCTTTTCTATGTTCCTAACTTTGGCCCATGAAATTCATTTGACAGCATATAGCAATAAGAGTAACGTCAACAATGTGGTTTGCATTTGGATGATAAGGAACGAACAGGAAGGGAGATTTTTTCTGCCAAATCTGTATAATGAACATCACAATGTTTTGATTTAGATATTCTGCGGTCGAAAGACGATAAGCGAAATTTTTAATTTTTAATTTTTAACTTGAGTGATTTAATGTAGTTTTCGTAAAATTTTCTCTAAGAAATGTTTTGAGGAATGAAGAGTATTAAGTTAACAGTGATAGTGATAAAAAAAAATACATAAGAAAACGTTACCAAGAGCGTTTTTTTTGAGAATCAAACAGGATAGGACGAAGTTGCATCCATAAATAGACCCAATTTGGGGACAATAGACCGATATTACATACATTTCCCTGGTGAGTTTTTGTCTTAAAAAAAGTAAGTTTTTCAACTTTTTGCGGTTCCTGATAGCAAACGACATGATAAGCATATCTAAGCATACCATTTAGCAGTAGAATATCGTTTGCAGGTAAATTAATTGATGAGTTATGATTAAAAACGTAATCTATGGCTGCATATTAGACCGAGGTTAGGGACGTATACCCTAGATTTCTTCAAAAAATTTTGCAAATAGATTGCAGTTTTTTCCGAGCTATCATCGACATTTTCGTCGAAATGCATTATTGAATGAATATTGCCAGATTTTAATTTGGTTTTTACGTAATTAAAGAAGTTCTTTGGACAGGACTTTATTTCATGTTCTGTTTTTGCATTATATTCTTCAAATGCAGTACTGATAGCAAATAAATTAATAAATTATGACTACAATTGTGTTTTTTAAAATGTTATGTGCTTTTTGCTTCGGATTTTTTAAGTTTTTTATTTTTCTGTTATATCAGACTGGACTTTGTTTGTTTCTGTTGCGTCATTTTGTTTTCAAAGGAATTTCTTCCGAAATTATTTCTATTAACATTTTGTAGAACACGTCTATACCAATTTCGGCATTTCCTACATGCCTTAAAATTAATTGCCAATTGACACTAAGGGTATTCACAAAGCGCATCGTAAACGTATACATCCTCGTAAATGCGTAAACTTCCATTACACTCCAATGGACCCTGGTAATTTTACGATAGTGTATATGTTTACGATGCGCATAGTGAATACCCTTACTGTTTAATTTAAATTTTATTTTTTCGTAGTCTGCTAATTTGTATTCAAAGACTTCTTCGTATTCGCAGTCGTTGGGTCTTAAGTTTTCATGCACAAATAAAGAATATTCAATTGCTGTGTGAAATGCTTCATTTTCCCACAGTGGATTTAATGATTTGGTCACACGGAAATCTTCATAAATATTCGTTAGTAAAAAGTCCAAATAGCAATTTTGTTGGTTTTGGATGTGGTTAATTTGGTTCAGTCCTTTTTTTCCATCATCCAGGATCATTCTCATCATCCGTGAGCAAATAAAATTGAGCATGAGCATGAGCATGATTGACCGCCCACGGTTGCTACTATGTTATTGCCAGACCAGATGCAATTACACAGAGAACCAATAGACGATGCTTGGGACTAGCAATCATCCTCAATGTGTAAAAACTGGTGATCTCAAATTAGGCAATACCAGCGCCGGCCGCGCCCGAACACAGGTCAAGAAAGGAAGGGGTAGGAATGTGTTGACGTGACACTCGCTTTGATGGAAGCCGAGAACACCTCTGCACTTCCACGAGGAATCACTGGGATATTGGGTAATAGGGTTGGGTTTGCAGCAGGGTTCGTTTTGGTAAACGATAAGCTGAATTGATGTCCTAAAAATCATATAACGCGAAGAAGCTTGGGATTGAACCCATGGTCTTCTGCTCAGTAAGCAAAAACGTTTGCCACTAGGCAGACGAGCTCCTTTTTTACCCTTCTTACAAAGAAGGGTATAGATATCACTTGAAAACCGACTATCGATCCGAGGCCCGGAGGGCCGAGTGTCATATACCATTCGACTCAGCTCGACGAGATCGGAACATGTCTGTGTGTGTGTGTGTGTACGTGTGTATGTGTGTGTGTACGTGTGTATGTGTGTATGTGTGTATGTGTGTATGTGTGTGTGTATGTAACGAAATGAATGCGCTCACGTTTCTCAGCAACCGCTCAACCGATTTGGACAAACTCGGCGCCAAATGATAGGTCTTAGGGTCCCATTGAACGCTATTGAACGGTTTTGGAATCGGTACCCCGGGGAAGTTGCTTGAATATGAATTGAATTAAAACCCATTAAATCACATTAAAATACGATGATAAGGTGATTGGTAGCCTCACCAAATAGACTACACCCCGATATATTCCGGGTACCCCCAGGCAGTGGCGTAGCGTCACTGGATGACACGGGGGTGGGGGGCATGGTCACTGATAATGACAATAAAATAAATAAGCTTGAATATGTAAGAAGGGTCTGATCACACCATAGGTTGATAAATTCGGGTTTTTTATCACCGAGTTGCTGTTATTACCATGTAGTCATGTTAACAAATAAAACGATTGACGAATCTTGAATGTGGATGGGCTTGAGAATAGACTCCTGATGTTCTGCTCAGTAAGCAAAACCGGTTGCTCTAAGGCCACCGAGCCCCTCATATCACATTATAGCGTTACTCAAGTTTTTTATGACTATCAGACCCGGCACCGACGACAACGAAAAGTTTTACGAAATACACGATAAACAAGCGATCTAACCATACATTTTTAAAATAAAAGGATCGGGGACCGCGTTTTTCTGCTCAGTAAGCAAGCCACTGCAACCGACGATCTTTGAAATCCTTAAACTAAAAGCTATGAAAGAGGCCTTCATTAAGATCCATTTTCGCGCGACGTTAAATTTTTCGATTTTCTCTTTACGCATGGTTCAGGTAATCATAACAAGCTATGACCGACGTGACGATTGTTTAAGACCTGGTTTAACAAGCTATTCAAATGAAATTACGTTCTCGAATTTTACTTGGCATGTAATGAACAACAGAAATACGCGTTAATTCATATTTTCAGCGGTTGGTGGTTAATTTTAAATATACTAACGGTACTGCCTACGACTACGACGGCGATTACGACAGCGACTACGACGGCGCCTACGACAACGACAACAGTGAATTTGTAACTTACCATTTGTCTAGGATAAACACCTTTGCCCGGCACCTCCACTGGTTCTTCATGACCGCTATCTGTCACTGTTTGCAAAATATCTAATAGCAATTACCTTCCAATACCAATACTTCCTGTATTGCCATGGTCATGTGGGAGGAGGGTCGCATCTAGTGCTTTCCCCAGGAACCGTTCACGGCCACCAGCTACTGCCCGTCCAGTCTTGGGCGTATCCAGCGAGGCATCCTTCAGATTACTTACAATCTCCGACACTCAATGCAAATCGCAGGCACACTTACGCTAGTTATAAAAAAACACACCCGTGCAAAGAAACGGATCAAATAAACGTCACTCTCGCGAAAGCACACCCGTCGTCGTCGAACGGCAAAAAAAGGCCATCCGTGAGCAAATCAAATTGATTACTCAAATTAATTTCATCAGAAGGGGGATCAAGAGTTTGCCCCTTTCTTTTGCGTTTAGGCGCCATGGCGGCAGTAAATTTTTATCCAAATCGACTTCCAAGCAGATTACTATAATAATCTAAAGCATCGAAGAGGAATTTTCCATATCGATATCCAAGAGGGATTACCTCGGGTAGGGTCCAAACAAAGATCGAAGAGGAATAAGAGTTGAACAAGGTAGAAATTTTACAGGTTGGCACTGAAAAGTGCTGTTTAAATTTGTTGTAGCTTTAGGTAGTAGTAACACTTCCTTCAGCAGAGAGCAAATAGATCCGCACGGTAAGAGAGCACGATGCGGACTGGTCCACTGCGGAGATGTTTCGCGGTATCGAATATTGCTCAGTCTCAGCAGAACACACAACGAGAGACACCGAATCGGTGAATTCTGTGAGCGGAAGGGAGAGAAGTAGGTAGGGGGAGGAGGGGCATAGTGAACAGGTGGGGCATAGTGAGCATCCCGCAGTTTAGCTCTGGATCTCCTGCTGCATGAAACAAATCAACTGGTAGTAGGTTCAATATCATTATGATATTTATCCTACGCCTACCACTAACCAATTTGAAACGCAAATAGTGACGTCATTGTAATCCAGTTAATAACATAGGGAGCGATGCCGATGTTCATGTTATGTTCGTTAAAATTACCACACAGTCTGCGGTGAGAGTTTTGCGTTTTTGCAATGTAAATACACTTAAAAAAAATGAACACATTTTTTTGAGATCGAAAGACGGGATTAACAGTAGTTAGTCTGTAAATTTCCGTAACACATTTTCTCAACTTTCAATTTTTCATAGATTTTTTTAAATTTTTCCGCAATTCAAAAACTCGGTAAAAATTACTGACTGGATAAGTGTGTACTGATGTATGGTTGGTAAAGAGGCTATCATCTGGACCCTAGTAGCACGCTTGTCACAAATCAACTGTAGAAACTTATATACGACTTATTTCAGTCATAAACAAGTTGCTGTAACTTATTGTGATGAAAGTGTGCTACTCGGGGAGGGTATTCTAGGACTAGTGAATGCCACCTATCCCCACTTATAATACAGTAATACACTATTTATTCATTTCTGTTTGATATGTTTACAAAGTTTGTCAAACAGCAATGAGCATTGCAGTGTAGTTACCAATTTTCCAAGTCATAGACTTCAGATAACTGTTCAAAGGTCCAGATTTTTTTAACGGAATCATGAACAAAAAAAACAAAGACCACTATGACAAACGCGATTGGTCTGAAGGGATCTTTTGGTAGACTAATGAAAAGCGGGAGGCGGAACATAGAAATTGTTTTAAGGTGATAAGACCCAGAACCTCGGGCGCTGGTTCCACTTCGCTTTTTGCAGGAGTCCATTATTTGCTACCGGAAAACATACAATAACAAAACTGTGATAATAATTTAGTGCCTGAAATCGCAATAGTGCCCGAGATTAACTCCCTAGAAAACTCGAAGTGGCAGTGAAAGTGCCTATGATTTGTGTACGCTGAATCGTATCACCCTCAGTATGTTCCATTCCCAGGTTAGAAATTTTCTCAACTTCCCTGAGCATAGAGTATCACTGTGTTTGTTATAGTACAGATTCATTCCTCGCCGATAGCTTGAAGTAGCCGGACGTAGTTTGTTCGTGTCTCCGTTGCGGGTATTGGTTTCGTAGCCGGTGGAGTTTTTTTTTCCCACCAT
Organism: Ochlerotatus camptorhynchus; assembly: GCF_037179485.1. Lineage (NCBI taxonomy): Eukaryota > Metazoa > Arthropoda > Insecta > Diptera > Culicidae > Ochlerotatus > Ochlerotatus camptorhynchus. Next base: position 69,434 of record NW_027041266.1, on the reverse strand, counting down.
AGTGGTTTTTTTATATCGCGCGTTTTACCTACCGTGGACGAAGTTCAGTGCCCAAGGCAACCGCAGTCAGCAGAGGAAGTAGCCACCTTTAGCGACGCTATAGGTGGACTATCATCTCACCGTCATCGTCTCATCACCACTCTAAAGCAGCAAGCAACAACAACAAAGCAGCAAACGGAGTGGCTGCACCAGCTCACACAGCCGGCACCGGCCGGTGTTAAGTATACTATACAATAGTCTTCTCTAGCCCATTGCCGTGCTTTTGTTATAAAATTTTGCGCGTGGCTTTGCCCTCTCCCCTGTTAGGGTTGTGAGGGCTATAGTGGTGCAACTTCTTGCAACTAGTGAAAAGTTTTTTTTTTTTTTTTTTTGATAATTTTGTTTTTGTTTTGCTTGGTTGTTTATACACTGGGCAACAACATATTAACATCTAGTAGTTAAGTAGTTTAATTGGTGATTTTTTTTTTAGTATTTTTTTTTTCTTTCCTTTTTAAGCGGTTGTGCACCGTTTTTGCGCAACACTCATGGCGTCTTCGGATACCTTTGTTGCGCGAACTAGATACTACCAACCGTCTTCGAAAGGACCATGGGTTGTCTTTTTTCGGCCTAAAAATAAACCTTTGAAAACTCTCGACATTTCGAGAGACTTGCTGCGGAAGTATCCGGGAATCTTGGTACATAAGGAGAGATTCAATAAACTGCGTGTAGAACTCACCGACTTATGATGTGGCAAATAAAATTGCTGAACATGAGCTGTTTAGTGTTGAGTACAACATCTACATCCCTTCTCGAGATGTGGAGATAGAAGGTGTGGTCTCCGACGCGAGTCTGAGTGTCGAGGACTTAAAAGGAGCATCGGGTTGCTTAAAAAACTCGAAAATCGGTCAGCAGGTACAGATACTGGATGTTAGGCAACTGCATTCAGTATCTTTGCAAGATGGCAAGAAAATTTATCAGCATTCAGACTCGTTTCGGGTGACTTTCGCTGGTTCAGTTCTCCCAAACTTTGTCAAAGTTGATTGTGCTTTTTTTCCGGGGCGGTTGTTTGTACAGAGGGTATACAATTGTACCAACTGCAAAAGGCTGGGACACTCAGCCAGCCATTGCGGCAACAAAACTCGTTGTGGCAAATGTGGTGAAAACCACAAAGAGGATTCTTGCCACAAAGAATCAGTAAAATGCGCTTATTGTGGCGAGAATCCTCACCCCTTGCAGGAGTGCCCGATGTACAAGCAGCACTCCGATAAAGTGCAGCGTTCAATCTATGGACGCTCCAAGCAGTCATATGCACAAATGGTGAAGGCTGCATCAGCCGTCCAAGATGAAAATCAATTTTCGATTTTGTCAGCTGAAGAATCGGACTCTGACTCATCCGATGAGGGTGACTCTACGGTGGTACACGCACCTTTGAAAACGAACGGATCCTCAAAACGAAAATGCTCCTCCCCGAAAGTGCGCCGTTAGAAAACTAAAGTCACTCCCAGAGGATTGCAAAATTCCCAGGGTAATGGGGATGAAAAAAATAAATCGAAGGCTCCTACTGCTCCACTTCCTGGCTGCAGTAAGGATTGTCCGCCATTACCCAACAAAGAAAAGAAAAACAAAAAAGTTGCTCCTCAAACTTCTCATAAGAAATCCAAGTCCGAACGCGGTTTGCTAGCTTTTTCGGACATTGTGGAATTCATATTAAATATGTTCAACATACAAGACCCTCTAAGAAGCTTAGTTTCTGCCTTGCTTCCAACGTTAGAATCATATCTTAAGCAATTGACTGTTTCATGGCCCCTCCTTGCATCAATCATATCTTTCGATGGATAATTCGTCGAACGAGGTTGAAGATATGATCACTGTGCTACAGTGGAACTGCCGTAGTCTAGTGCCTAAACTAGACTCGTTCAAATTTCTACTTCACAATTCTGATTGTGATATATTTGCTCTCTGTGAAACATGGCTTTCTTCCGATAAAGAACTCAACTTCCACGATTTTAACATTATTCGCCTGGATAGAGACGATTCTTATGGAGGAGTACTTTTAGGGATCAAAAAGTGCTACCCTTTCTACAAAATTTCCCTTCCTGCATCGGCGTCGAAATCGTCGCTTGCCAAATAAATGTGAAGAACAAAAATCTTTGCATAGCTTCAGTATATGTTCCACCAAGAACCTCCATTAGCCGTAGTCAACTCTGAAATCTAGTTTCGATTCTTCCATCCCCAGTATTATTTCTAGGTGATATGAACTCCCATGGTACTGGGTGGGGCGATCTATACGATGACAATAGAGCGGCAATTTTTTACGATTTATGTGACGATTTCAACTTGACTATTTTGAACACTGGTGAAGTGACACGTATAGCTAAACCTCCGGCTCGAGAAAGCCGACTCGACATATCTTTGTGTTCAAGATCACTATCATTGGATTGTCTGTGGAAGGTTATCAATGATCCCCATGGTAGCGATCATTTGCCAATCATCATTTCAATTAAGTGTGGCCCTCAATCTGCAGAACCATCTCGAGTTCCATTTGATCTTACAAGGAACATCGACTGGCAGAAATATGCAACGGCGGTGACTATCGGTATCGAATCAATAGATACGCTCCCACCATTGGAAGAATATCGGTTCCTCACCGATTTGATATACAAAAGCTCTCTGGAAGCACAAAAAAGAAAAGTTCCAAGTGCATCCTTTAAAAGGAGACCAGCCACACCTGGATGAGACGAAGAATGCACAAAATTGTATGTAGAAAAATCTGATGCTTTCAAAGCTTTTCGTAGACACAAAACCTCCACATACTTCGAGGAATATTCAAAGCTTGAGGCAAAGCTGAAACAATTAATCAAAGCAAAAAAACGCGGTTATTGGCGCAATTTCATCGAGGGACTCTCACGAGAAACCTCAATGAACACCTTGTGGAGGGTGGCTCGCAACATGCGTAACCGCTCATCTTCTAATGAGAGTGAAGAATACTCCAACCGATGGATATTCGATTTCGCTAAAAAGGTCTGTCCGGACTCAGTTCCAGCACAACACATTCTTCGAGAAGCGTCTCCGAGCGGCAGCTCTCTGGATAGACCATTCACAATGCTGGAATTCTCTATGGCTCTTCTTTCATCGAACAACTCCTCACCGGGAAGCGATATGATTAAATTCAATCTTCTGAAAAATCTCCCAGATATCGCTAAAAGACGCTTGCTAGACTTATTCAATTCCTTACTAGAAAACAACATTATACCGCCTGAATGGAGACAGGTCAAAGTAATAGCCATTCGAAAACCTGGCAAACCAGCGTCTGACCATAACTCATACCGTCCGATTGCGATGCTTTCGTGCATTAGGAAATTATTGGAGAAAATGATCCTTCGGAGACTCGATCAGTGGGTCGAAACAAATAACTTGCTATCAAATACACAGTTTGGGTTCCGCAAGAGCAAAGGAACAAACGATTGTCTAGCGCTGCTTTCCACAGATATTCAACTGGCCTTTGCACACAAGGAGCAATTGGCTTCAGTATTCTTGGACATAAAGGGGGCTTTTGATTCAGTTTCCATTGAAATTCTGTCAGACAATCTGCACAGATGTGGACTTTCTGGAATTTTAAATAATTTCTTGTACAATTTGTTGTCAGAAAAGCAAATGAACTTTTCCCTTGGACAACTGACAATTAGCTACATGGGCCTGCCCCAAGGCTCATGTCTCAGCCCTCTTCTTTATAACTTTTACGTCAAAGATATCGACAACTGTTTAGCAGAACAATGCACGCTTAGACAACTTGCAGATGACGATGTGGTTTCCGTAAGAGGTCCACATGCCGTGGACTTGCAAGGACCATTGCAAAGTTCCTTAGATAACTTGTCCTCTTGGGCTAGGAATCTAGGGATCGAATTCTCGCCGCAGAAAACTGAACTGGTAGTGTTTACTCGAAAGCGGTACCCAGCCCAAATGCAACTTAATCTTTTGGGCAGAAACATTACTCAATCATTGTCTTTCAAGTACCTTGGGGTCTGGTTTGATTCAAAGTGCACTTGGAATACCCATATTACGTATTTGAATCAAAAATGTCAGCAGAGGATCAACTCCGTTCAATTTGCGGCACATGGTGGGGTGCTTATCCGGGAGACCTCATAACGCTTTATAAAACAACAATTCTCTCTGTTCTAGAGTACGACTCTTTCTGCTTTCTCTCGGCAAGAAAATGTCACCTAATAAAATTGGAACGAATTCAATATCGTTGTCTGCGTATTGCTCTTGGCTGTATGCACTCAACGCATAACATGAGTCTCGAGGTTCTGGCAGGAGTAAAACCCCTCCAGAACCGTTTCTGGGAGCTCTCTCTCAGAATACTAATCAAATGCGGAGTGACGAACACACTTATAATTGCAAATTTTGAAGAAATTCTTGGGCTGAACACACAATCTCGATTTATGAGAATCTACCACCACTACATAGCGTCGGATATGTGTCTTCCTTGTTATGCTCCAGACCGTGCTCACTTCACCAATCGCAGTTCCTCAATTGAATATGATCTGTACATGAAACAAGTGATTCATGGGATTCCAGATCAACTTCGAACTATTATTATCCCGCGTATTTTTACTGAAAAGTACCAACACGTCAATTGCGTCAAAAGATATTTTACAGACGGGTCACGTCTCACTGGCTTCGGTGTCTTCAATGAAAACTCTAGCGCCTTCCGCAAACTTCAGGAACCTTGTTCTGTTTATGTTGCTGAGCTGGCAGCAATCAACTTCGCATTGGGGATGATTTCCAACATGCCCGCAGACCATTACTTCATCTTCTCGGATAGTCTCAGTTCGATTGAGGCTATTCGGTCGATGAAACCAAGTAGGCACTCATCTTATTTCCTTTCAAAGGTAAGGGAGCATATGAGTGTACTGGTCGAAAGATCATATATGATTACCTTTGTATGGGTCCCCTCACATTGCTCAATCCCAGGCAATGAGAAGGCGGACTCTCTCGCAAAGGTGGGCGCGCAGGAAGGCGAATTTCACACGATGAATTTTACCATTTAGTGCGTCAGAGTACCCTTTCGAGTTGGCAAACCGATTGGGACACTGGAAATTTTGGACGGTGGTTACATTCAATTATTCCTAATGTTTCTTCGAGAGCGTGGTTTAAAGGCTTGGGCTTAAGTCGTGACTTCATTCGCGTGATGAGTAGACTTATGTCCAACCACTACTCGCTAGATGCTCATCTCAATAGAATAAACATCGTGGACAGCAACATCTGTCGGTGTGGAAACGGTTACGATGACATCGATCACGCAGTTTGGACGGATAATGACGCCGCCAGAGAGCGACTTTTGAATACCCTCGAGGCCCAAGGAAGACAACCCTACATCCCTATCAGAGACGTGTTGGGTACCCGCGATCTCTGCTATATGCAGTTGATTTATGTGTTTCTGCAAATGTCTAGTATAAGAATATAATTCGTTTGTCTTTTGTATCTCTTTATTAGTTTTTGTTTGTCTTGTCCCCCGTCTCGATAAGTCTCATCGTCGCCCACTGGTCACCATAGCCGGTCGAACTCCAGACGAATCTAGAACCACACTACCATTCATACTGGCGACATCGCTCTGATGAGACAACGAAACCCTACCCCAAGCTCCTCCCCTTTTCCTATCATTCGACAATGTACCCCTCTAACCTCGAGTAAGCCGCGAGTATTCGGCCCAACTCCTACTAGACATAGAATTAAGTGAATTTTGTTACAAACAAAGAACAATGAATTATCGGCTCCGTAAAGCTAACGCGATTGAGCCTTACAAGTAAACGAACTAGATAAAAAAATAGTACAGATTCATGCATTGGTTGGCATAGAAATCTTTCCATTAATCACTTTGCATCTAGACCACTTAATTGAGAGCCACCAAAAGACTTGCTACAGAAGCGTAAAATGCCTAGAAGTCCAATTCGACAGTGAGCATGCATAAGGGCCTATACGCGATGATCGATTCTCTTCGTCGATTTTCTCTTTTGTTAGTAACTCGCTAGATTTAACGTTTCTCGGTGCGTTTGCTGTTGCTTTTGATAGCCAATACAACCTGTTACTACTCTGCATTGAACATATTCTAGAAAATTGTTTCGCTTAGCTGTAGCAATGCAAAGAGAAAATCGATGAAGAGAATCGATCATCGCGTATTAGCCCTTATGCATGCTCACTGTCGAATTAAGCTATGATTATAAACCTTTAGTTATTCAATTTATATTAATTTATATTGCGTTCGAAGCTGGTACTAAGAAGAATTCAAAGGGTATTCAGAACAAATTTAAATCCTTTCTGATCTTACGATGGGTTTGCATGGAACTTTAAGAAGAGCTACAAAGAGAAAGCCTTACACATTATAAAAGAGAAGGTGTTTTGTATGAAGTGTACGGATTCTGATGCATTTATTAGGTATTTGGATCTTCTGCACGGTACTCAATAATATTTGAGAGCTGATTTGTCAGTTAACATCAGATTCCTAAAAAACAAAATCAAGCAATGACACCGGTATGCACCATGCATTAGAACCCTAGTCTGAACCGCTTCAAACAAGAGAACAACGAATAGAAGATTAGGAATCACATGGATGAAAACTAACTAATTATTTTTTCCTTGATTCAAGATCATCCTTGGTGGAAAAACCCAAGGCTTGTCACTGATACAAGACTAAGAATTGTATCTTTTATCGCAAAAAAAAAACATCCAGCTCCTCTTGTTTGAAGTTGTTAGGACTAAGGTTCGGTGGCTGTTCTAATACTAGTAACGCCCACGAAAAGGTAATTTACCAGCATTACTATGAATATCTTAGAAGCATGATTTGATTTATGGAACAATTAGCGATAGTCAGAATAATTACCGTAAACCGGAGGTAAATTGATTACTATTTTCAGTAATATGTGGTTTTTTTTTGCATGTAGTTTATTTTCAATTCGTCTATTTTTTAACCAATGCTGGTACATATGTAACGAAAGGTAGTAGATTTATTTGTTAAATTATTTACGAAAATTTTAGTTCCCTCCAGATATGGACAAAGAGGTTGACGGTACTGAAGCAAAGGGTTATGTTTATTTTTTTTATATTTACAACGATGATGATTTGAAGCGGCGCCGGTGGTGTAGTGGTAAGCGTGATTACCTCTCACCCCAGCAGGCCTGGGTTCAATCCCAGTCGGCGCCGCCGGGATGTTCTGAGGCATAACATCTGTAATCACGCCTTCCTTCGGAAGAGAAGTAAAGCCGTTGGTCCCCGGTTCATGAGTTGATGGGTCGATAGGTAGGGTCCAGGTGTGGGAGCTGCCTTCCTGGCGTCGGTAGCATTGGTGCTCAGCACGGAAAACAAGATCGACGGAAAACAAATCCAAGGAAAAAAAAAAAAAAAAAAACGATGATGATTTCCTATAGTGACACATATCACCTTCTTAATGCTTCAGTATGCCTCAAACGATTAATTCTTGGTTGTTAATAGAACTTCCTTGATGAAATCGGCTGCTTCATGCAGACTGAGCAATTCTGATTAAAATATCAGATTTATTCTGTATACAGAGGAACTGGGAGGGCTTATTAGAAACTTCTCACCAATAAAATAATGCTCTTCTAATAAATTTTGCATATCACTTTATTAAAATTTTATTTCATTTTAGCATATTATTTTTGTTACAGTCAATTGGCATTAGCATACGATACAAAAGATAAAATATTACTTGCTCGTTTTTGCGTAAAATAATCAATAATACAATTGAAAGTTTTTTCAAGTTTTTGTGATCTGATAGATTTCCCAGTTTGGTTAGAAGTTTCGAAGCTAACGCATGTTTACAGGCCTAATAGAAAGATAGGCACAAAAAGTGTATCTTGAAGAATGGTTGCATGCAGGGTTGCTTCCACTCACTTGCTATAGATGAGTGATTTTCGGGGTTTTGAATTCGTTAGATGTTGTAATGGGGATTTGTGTTTGTTGGATACCAGAGGAGATTAGAGGGCGGGTGTTTGACGCATAGAGCCGTCAATTTCGCTTTCAGAGTGTCGCAGTCGGCGGTTTTATGATTTGTGAGCGCTCGCGATTCGTAGAATCGTTGATTGTGGCTGCGAGTGGATTTGACGGGTATTGTGTGTCAGACGCTTGCCTTTTGGCCTCTTCTTTGAAATACATTTGTGAGAATATCTTTTTGAGATTTTAGTAGTTTTGTAGTTTATATTTTATTTATTTCATGTAATTATCATGTAATTATCGTAAATAATAGTTATTCAATAATAGATAATTCATCCATATACTCAATAAAAAATTTACGAATGACTATAATTTGGATACCTAACAATTGGACAGAATCACTAGCAATAATAGGTTGCGGAGTGTTCGCCTTCGAAAATATCGAAAGACATTAAATTGGAGGCGGATTCTGGTACGGAATTACAGGCTGTTGTTTTGAGCATTTTTTTTTTTTTATATTAATTTATTTGTACAGGCTCAATCGAATAAACTTTACAGAGCCGAGTTATCATTTGCATTATACATGATTAATGTCTTAAATCTAGAGTTAAAGGAATTGAACCGATTACTCGCGGTCGTCTCGAGGTTAGTGGAGATTTACAATTTTTTGGATGGGGAAAGTGAGAAGGAGGTTTGAAATATGATTTATTATACAAATATTTAATTAATCCTAAAACATGAACTTATTTCTATTCATCTTGAAAACAAACATTAAAAAAACTACACGCACAATACACAAACTAAACACAAGGTTAATCAAACTTACAATCTAAGGTTAGTATTCTTAAAGTAAACATATATGAGTTTCATAAACACCAGATCACGTCTAGCCAAAATATCCCGAACTGGAACATTAGGTTGTCTACCTCGAGCCCGAAGGGAATCGCACAGCTCAGATCTGACTCCACGATGCTCAGCACAAGACCAAAGGATGTGATCGGCGTCTTGGTAACCTTGTCCACATTCACAGAGATTGCTGTCTCCCAGCCCAACACCAAACAAGTGAGCGTTTAACGAATAGTGATTGGACATGAGGCGAGACATCAGTCGAATGAAGTCTCGACCCACATCCAACCCCTTGAACCAAGGACTCTTCGACACCTTAGGGATGATCGAGAATAGCCATCGTCCCAAACTTCCTTCACTCCATTTATTTTGCCAGCTGGCGAGCGACTGTTGATGATAAATGAAGAAAAATTCATTGTAGGCGATTTGTCGATCGTAAATATCGCCTTGCATAGCGCCCACCTTAGCAAGTGAGTCCGCCTTCTCATTGCCCGGAATCGAGCAATGATATGGGACCCATGCAAAGGTCCTAACAAAAGATCTTAAAGATAAAGCACTCAGAAGCTCTCGTATTTTCATGAGAAAATACGAGGAGTGCTTTACCGGCCTCATGGATCGAATAGCCTCGACAGAACTGAGACTATCCGTAAAAATAAAATAGTGATCTGGTGCAAGTGAGGCGATCGTTTCTAGCGTATAGTGTATTGCCGCCAGTTCAGCAACATATACGGAACAAGGAGCTTGAAGCATTCGAGAGGCGCTATGAAATTCGTTAAAAATACCAAAACCAGCGGACGACTCTATTAGTGATCCATTTGTGAAGAACGATCTTGCGGAATCAACTTGGCCAAACTTTGCAGCGTAAATTGACGGAACAATCATGGAACGATGATGTTCTGGAATTCCACGAATCTCCCGCTTCATAGATAAATCAAAACTAACTGAATTGCCGAAGTCGGAGAAGCATACACGATGGGGATTATGCTGTGACATCCTGAGTTATGTACACGTAGTACAATGACATAAAACGAGTTTGAGGGTTTAGCTCAAGAAGCTTCTCAAAGTTTTCGATTACCAGTGGGTTCATAACTTTACAACGGGTGAGGAGCCTGAGGGACAATTCCGAAAACCGATCCGATAGTGGCAACATGCCCGCCAACACTTCGAGACTCGTCGTATGAGTCGAGTGCATGCATCCTAACGCGATACGAAGACAGCGATACTGGATCCGTTCCAGTTTGATGATGTGCGTTTTAGCCGCCGACTGGAAGCAAAAATTTTGAGCAACTTATCGTCATAAAATTAAAAATTACATTTAGGTATTAGTCAACAAATGTGAATAGTAAGTTAGATATGTTATGGTATGAACTTTTGCAACCTTTTTTTTATCAAAGTTAAAACTAGGAGATGAGGAAGAAATATAATCATTTGGTGCAAACACACACACGCCCACACACACACGCCCACACACTGATGCACAAACACATCATGACATTAGACAAGAAAACATCCAGACATTAAAAATGACGTACGAATGAGAAGAAGACATAGACAAAGACAGACCAGCGATTACCGAACCATAAAGATTTTTAAGAAGATTATGATTAATCAAGATCGTGAATCCGGTGTTTAATTGGTCACCATAGACTAATCCGTCCGGCATCGTAGTCACTTGAAAAATTTTCACATCAACCCCGATCATTGAAATCATCCTATGGGGATGAAGAAAAAAAAATTGCAGGCTGCTGTTTTGAGCAACTTATCGTCATAAAATTAAAAATTACTTTTAGGTATTAGTCAACAAATGTGTATAGTAAGTTAGATATGTTATGGTATAAACTTTTTCAACCTTTTTTGACGTAGGACTACGTCTTTGATTTCTATATGGGTGTACACTTTGTGAAAACCGAAAATGGAACATGTCATAAATTAAGAAAGATTTTGAACCTCAATAACTCAGCTGCCCCTGGTCCAATTTCAATAATTTTATGACCAATCGATAAGAAATATGGCTACGCATCGATAACAATGTTTCCGAATGTTGATTTTCAACAAGAAACTATTGAAAACATGGTAAATGTCCAGCATTGTCCAAAAGCGTCGAATTAACTAACAAATCCACCAATTACCTACATGCATATGCTGCTTCCCCAGCACAGTCGTCACTTCCATTTTTGGGTTCCTGCACTATAGTGCCGAGATGAGTGAAAAGAACTTAATTTTGGGTACTTTTTTCTAACCGTGTACGTTTTGAAGTGACAAAGACGCACTCTGTTTGGTTTCGGAGGTTAAATCATCACCAACTTTGGCAACAAAACGGCTCTTTTCAGGGCCACCAAGCTTATTACAGTAAATAGTAGGAATAAAATTCATCTGCCTGTTTGTCCATATTCAGAACTAACGATCACACAAAATGCTCATGTAATCAAACTGGAAGCAGGGGTACAAATTATTTTCATCAACCTTGATCAACTTTGAATCGCCACGGCCGGATATTTTCGATGGAAGAAGCAACAATCTAGCATCTAATTCGACGAAGACGGCAGGAAAAATTTGTGAAGCCGAGTTATTTACGAAAGAGAGTGTCGATGAAGAGAATCGATCAATGTAGATAAGACCTATTGAAAAGTGACGCGAGATTTGTTTTCCGTGCTGAGCTCCAATGCTACCGACGCCAGGGAGGCAGCTCCCACACCTGGACCCTACCAATCGCCCCATCAACTCAACCGGGGACCAACTGCTGGGGTGAGAGGTAATCACGCTAACCACCGGCGCCGATATCTTTCAAGGTGATATCACGGTGAATGAGATCGACCCAAATTTGAGTTTAGTTATCTCAGAAATAAGAAATAAAGTGCAGGAACTCAGCGATGAGTAAATTTGCCTCATGTTTTCCCAGGATTTTCCAGGGAAAAATTCCCGAATTTGAGAAAATAAAGATTGTATTCACTCAGTCTATTAGTACTACTGCGAGACTGAATAAAATTTTCGTCAATTTCCTCATTTTCCGGCAGATTTTTTAGGTTTTCCACAGGAAATCATGAGACAAATTTACTCATCGCTGAGTTCCTGCACTTTTGGCGATTATGAGTGAACTAAACTCAAATTTGGGTCGTTCTCATTCGCCGTGTACGCAAAAAGAAAAGAGTCAGTGTCGCTACTTGATAGCAAACTACTCATAAAGGGTGATACGGTCAAAATTTGGTCAATATCAACTTGACGTATTTCTTTCAATTTTGCATTTAAAAAACCTGAACACCCCTCATTTTGAAGGTGTGTGTGTGTAGAATGTTGCTCCTATTTTGATTTTGGAATTCACTCTTCAGTTGTCAAAATGCCGTCCAAGCAAGAAGAGCAGCGTATCAAAATTTTGCTCGCGCATCGCGAAAATCCGAGCTACTCGCACGCAAAGTTGGCAAAATCGCTAAAAGTTGCCAAATCAACCGTTACAAATGTAATTAAAGTGTTTGGGGAACGTTTGTCGACAGCCAGGAAGTCTGGATCGGGGGGAAATCGAAAACCGGAAGCCGCTGAGACGACAAAGAGAGTTGCCGGTAGTTTCAAGCGAAACCCTAACCTCTCTCTCCGAGATGCCGCAAATAAGCTGGGTGTATCGTCTACAACCGTGCATCGAGCCAAAAAACGAGCCGGACTATCGACTTACAAGAAGGTAGTGACTCCAAATCGCGATGATAAACAAAATACGACGGCCAAAGTGCGATCCCGGAGGCTGTAAACGACGATGCTGACGAAGTTTGACTGCGTGGTAATGGACGACGAAACCTACGTCAAAGCCGACTACAAGCAGCTTCCGGGACAGGAGTTTTATACGGCAAAAGGAAGGGGAAAGGTAGCAGATGTTTTCAAGCACATGAAACTGTCAAAGTTCGCAAAGAAATATCTGGTTTGGCAAGCCATCTGTACCTGTGGCTTGAAAAGCAGCATTTTCATAGCTTCCGGGACTGTCAACCAAGAAATTTACGTGAAAGAGTGTTTGAATAAACGTCTGCTACCTTTCCTGAAGAAACACGGTTGTTCCGTACTGTTTTGGCCGGATTTGGCATCTTGCCATTACGGTAAAAAGGCCATGGAGTGGTACGCCGCCAACAACGTGCAGGTGGTTCCCAAGGACAAGAACCCTCCCAACACGCCAGAGCTCCGCCCAATTGAGAAATACTGGGCTATTGTCAAGCGGAACCTAAAGAAGACCAAAAAAACTGCTAAGGGCGAGCAGCAGTTCAAGGCAAACTGGCTTTCTGCGGCGAAGAAGGTGGACAAGGTGGCTGTACAAAATCTGATGGCAGGGGTCAAGCGTAAGGCCCGGCAATTCGGATTTGGAAAAGCGGAAGCCTAACTGAATATTTTTCCTGAATTTTATACTAATTGAACTTGAAAAAGAAATTTAATTTGATTTTTTAAATAAACGATTTCACCGATTTACACGCGTTTTCCCTTGACCAAATTTTGACCGTATCACCCTTTAATGGGAGGAGTCTTTGTAGCTTTTATACCACTTGGTTGCACATCATTCTGCTTTAACATGAAAAGATATAAAAGAGCGCTGCTGTATGGCATAAGCTCATTTTCAGCAGTAGGAAGTTGGTGGCTAATCCACTCCTCCACACCTAACAATCAACAATTGATTGGTCGTGACCAAGGAAGAAAAGGTCTGGTAATGGAGGCGCCAAGCGTCATAGCAAAGTTCTTCGAGATAACCGCCATCGGTCGTCTGGCTCGCCGTGGTGGTGTCAAACGTATCTCCGGTCTGATCTACGAGGTGTGTTGAAGGTGTTCCTGGAAAATAAGGTCCGTGATGCTGTCACCTACTCTAAACACGCCAAGCGTAAGTGCCCATGGATGATTACATCAGTAAAGAGTTTTAATAGAATGTATCTGTGCTATCTTGTCCATATTCAGAACCACAAGCCCCCAACGACCACACAAAATGCTCTCCAGAGTTGTAATCTTGTAACCAAATTTGAAGCAGGGGTGCAAGTGATTTTGATTGATTCTCTTAATCAACTTTCTCTTTGAAAAAAAATTACTTCAAATCTGGTACGCCTACAATTCCCCTCCCCTTGGCTAGTTTTTGCACCTTGCTGTTGGTGGGCGGGCTTAATTTCATGCTAGTGGATTGTTGGAGACGGTGGGTTTATGGTCGGCGTTGCTGGCTCATGCCGCGATAGAATGGCGTCATGGGCAGGCAATGGAGATTACTGAGCTTCCCCTCTCTGATAAACCACTGCTAGATGACTACTGAACCAAAGATCTAGTCTAGCAGTGATAGTATCACACTTGTTACTCCTTTAATTGAGAGCCGCGTCGTAGTACGCTTACGTATAGGCACTGACGTTGGCGGGTTTTGCCGCAAATCACTCTTATTTTATTTATTTTTACGCAGATAGATTCATTTGGGTTTGCAAGGGAATTATACTATTGAAATATTTCAGAAAGTGCCCAACAGTGCTCCTTCTATTTGCGTGACAAGCTTTCATTGTTGTTTTCATTGAATTATTACTCAGGAAACAATGTTAAACATTATTTTTGTACATGGTATTGTAACTAATATTATATGTGCTTCATTTTGATTTGGGATAAGTGTTTGAACTAAGGCTCGGGATTTCCACTGTGGTGTGCTTCTATTGTGACATACCCATATGTATTTTCGTGGTGCCACATAGTGGAAGCGTGAGAGCGTAGTTGGAACATTTACCCTATACAATATACAATTTAAAATTAGCTTGGAAACTAACTTCAAAGTGAAGCATTTGAGTCACTTGAAGGTGTCATCTGGGATGAACAAAGATATAATTAATATATGTAAAAGCCAGAAGTACTTGAAACACGTTAAATTGTAGTTTAAAAGCATGGGTTATGATTGTGTAGGTAGATTAGAGATTTCAGTTATTTATTAAATAAACTTCAATTATAGAATTCAGAAAGTTAATTAACATAAGAGATAGGACGCGGGGGGTCCGCTTAGGGAGGCGACTAGCCTATGAAGTTGTATAATAAATCTTCACATTTAGTGTATTTGTTAATTACAGACAATGTCAATAGCGAAAGTCATATCTTCAACCAGGCGCTTACGAACAAGTGAAGTTTTAGGAAAGGTGTGTTAAATATGTTGATAGGTTTGAAATAAGAATTAGGATTGTTGTGCTTTAGTTTTCGGTAAGGTATGATGTGTCAACAAAGCCCGTTTGAGCAAATTTTCAAACATCAAATTGATTGAGTGATTTATTGAAAGACATTGCGTTGCGAAAATTGACAAGTCATACATCTAACATAGTAGTAGTAGCAGTGTCGCACAATCTTATCACAATTGCTGCAAATAGTGCTGGAGGGGCCGGCAGGGCTGAATATGGATCAAAACTAACATAACTACTAACACTAAAATGATCCCGGAACTAACACTTATCCATTGCACTTTTACTAGTTTTATTTTTCTACTAAGTCATCTATGCTTCTTTCTATTGTTTGGATCAAGTACAACTAATACTTATCTACCTTTATGTATGTTTTACTCCCTTTTAACCCATTATCTTTATGAATGGCGAATCATATGACGTGAGACACGTACAAGCTGGAACTCAAAGAATTACTTCGAACAGGATGTCAAACAAATTCAGGACCAATCCAAATGAGACCAGAAACCAACAAGGCATCGGGGAGTTATATATTCTGGGAGAGGTATTTGATAAATAATCAAAAAGTGGTAAGTTAAAATCAGAGCCAAGGATCATGAGAGGTAATTGTCAATAATTCATTAATTAGTAGAAATCTCGATAACTTTTTCAAGGGAGCGTATCGGCTTTTGTAGGCGGTACGTTTGGTCGTCGATTTGGCTTAACTGGTGGCTCGCCCACGCGGGCTGGCACTATCATCAGATAGGGGAAATTTTCCTCTACCTGCTGGTGGTGTTGATAAGCGTGTGCGAGCTGCCGGTTGTGCCGGATCGACGATCGGATGCATTGTTTGCAGGAGCTGGTGCTTCCCTTTGAAAAAGTAATCGAGAAATAACCATATTATCATGTAATTGATGTTATTATTTTTATATATCAATGAAATTAGTCATGACAGAGTAACAGATGGGGAAGGAAAATAGACACAAGTTGACACAATAAACAAGACAAGTGGGGGTTAATACACAAGACAAAATGACAAAATAAGTGACGACATAAGACAAGACTGGGACAAAATCAACCTTAAAAAAAAAAAGAATGCGCAATTATATTATCAAAACTATTTGGATCAGCACAAAAACAACAGTGACCAAACGGGCACCATAGCCTAGGAACGTCTGTGTGTTGATTTAAAATAGAGGCTCATAGAAGCAAAATTTATCAATAAAAGGGGTCCAGTGTAGAGTTTAAGCAAGTGCTGCCACTGGATCACTACAAAAAAAAAAAAAAAAAAAAAGTTGGTACGCCTACAATTCAAAAACGGAAAGAGTTGAGATAATAGATAATTGATCAATTAAAAGAACTAAATGCTCTTCACATTTATTCCGTCCACTAGCGGTCCTACGTCAAGCTTCCGTTCGTGCCCCTAAGCACAGACCCTTCTACTTTTTTTGTTAGTTTTTTTTTTTTGAGCGCAGTTATTACTAGGAGATGAGGAAGAAATATAATCATTTGGTGCAAAAACACAAACACACACACAAACACACACACCCACACACTGATACACAAACACATCATGACCTTAAACAAGAAAACCATCCAGACATTAAAAATGACGTACGAATGAGAAGAAGACATAGATAAAGACAGACCAGCGATTACCGAACCATAAAGATTTTCAAGAAGATTATGATTAATCAGATCGTGAATCCGGTGTTGAATTGGTCACCATAGACTAACTCGTCCGGCATCGTAGTCACTTTAAAAATTTTCTCATCAACCCCGATCATTGCAATCCTATGGGGATAAAAAAATATTTACGGAAGTTTTAGTTTTATTAATTATAGTTAAAAAAATATTTAAATACTGTTTTGGGGTAAAATTTATCAAGAGTTTTTTGATTGATTCGAATGACCTGTTCCAATAATTGTTCGAGTTATTTTATTATCACTTTGACTTACAGTATGTCTAAAGAAAGTGAGTTGATTTGATTAGCGTTAGCGTTGTTATGATATACTTCGTAGATTGGATACTAGCGACACTCACGTCTCTTCTGGAATTCTCAGTTAGACTACTTTCAGGAATAATGCTGGGGAGTAAACATTGGTTCCAATCTAAACAAGAGTAACAGAAGCATGACTGTCGCTATTCCCGGCCACGCCCATCTTTACCATAACTAGGGATAGGGAAGGAAATGTTGATGTAGTACTTACTTAACGAGAGGCCACCGACTTAGCGACACCCTCATAAGTGCTACGGAGTTGGAGGGTTGGGAAGGGTATTCGGTTAGGATTCACCTCAAGTTGGCGATGCAACCAAAAGTATGTATTCCCGCATAAACGCGAACCATAAATTGACCTTACCTAAAATGGTTAAAAATTGTTTATAATCCCTGCTAAACTTTAACTGAAATGGTTATGGAACTTTACATGAAAGTTTAATGATAAAGTTTCAACCTTATGTATTATGGTTTTTTGGAAATGGACCTTACAAATAATGGGTTGTTAAGAACCATTACCATTCCAAATTCTTGTTTTCTCCATACATTTTCAGAAAGAGAACTATATAAGAACGTTTTTACTTATGATTTGAGAACATTAATGGTAATGGTTATGGTAGCCAGTAAGGTCCATTAATGGTTTTGTATTATCGCTCAACTTTACGTGGAATATATCGTGAATTGGTAATCAGTAAATTACAGGCAACCAATTCGCGATATATTCCACATAAAGTTGATCGATGTTACAAAACCATTCGTGGACCTTACTGACTACCATAACCATTACCATTAAAGTTCTCAAACCATAAGTTAAAAGGTTCTAATATAGTTCTCTTTCCGAAAATGTATGGAGAAAACAAGAATTTGGAACGGTAATGGTTCTTAACAACCCATTATTTGTAAGGTCCAGTTCCAAAAAACCATAATACATAAGGTTGAAACTTTATCATTAAACGTTCATGTAAAGTTCCATAACCATTTCAGTTGAAGTTTAGCAGGGATTATAAACAATTTTTAACCATTTTAGGTAAGGTCAATTTATGGTTCGCGTTTATGCGGGTTGTTTATTTGCTGTTTATTTAATCTCTCGATAGCCGGCTATCGAAAGAACATATTCATTTTGTTTAGTGATCATGAATTTTAAGAGTCATGACGGAGAGCTTGGGATTAAACCCATGATTTTCTGCTCAGTAAGCAAAAACGATCCCTCCAGGGTCATCGAGCATCTCAGAACCATAACGCTTCGCAAAAATACAGGACTACATTTTCGCCTGATATGCAAATAGTTTCCGAGGTTAATGTTCAATATCAAATATACAAATGATGGTGGCGATTTATTGTGCTGTGGAAGAGCTTGGGGTTAAATCCATGATTTTCTGCTCAGTAAGCAAAATCGACCCCTCCAGGGTCATCGAGCTTCTCATAATCCAGAGCGCTTCGCATCAAAGTACGAATATATGGATAAAATATCTATTATTGAATAACTATTATTTACGATAATTACATGAAAGAAATAAAATATAAACTACAAACAAAACGTGACTACTAAAATCTCAAAAAGATATTCTTACAAATATATTTCACGCAACCAGGAATCTCAAAACCATTAGACGCTATAATGAAACTCTGCACATGTTAGACACAAAAAGAGGCCAAAAAGCAAGCGTCCGACACACAAAACCCGCCAAATCCACTTGCAGTCACAATCAACGATTCTACGAATCGCGAGCGCTCACGAATCATAAAACCGCTGACTGCGACACTCTGAAAGCGAAATTGACAGGCTCTATGCGTCAAACACCCACCCTCCAATATCCTCCTGCATCCAACAACACAAATCTCCATTACAACATCTAACGCATTCAAAACTCCGAAAATCACGCATCTATAGCAAGTGAGTGGAAGCAACCCTACATGCAACCATTCTTCATGATAAACTTTTTCTGCCTATCTTTCTATTAAACCTGTGGACATGCGTTAGCTTCGAAACTTCTAACCAAACTGTGAAAATTTTCAGATCACAAAAAAAACATGAAAAAAACTTTCAAAGGTTATTACAAGTAAAATAAATTTTGATTATTTTACGCAAAAACGAGCAAGTAATATTAAATCTCTTTTATTGTATGCTAATGCTAATTGACTGTAACAAAAATAATATGCTTAAATAAAATAAAATATTAATAAATTATATGCAAAATTTACTAGAAGATTGGTGAGAAGTTTCTAATAAGCCCTCCCAGTTGCTCTGTATACAGAACAAATCTGATACATCATCATCATCGAAATCATCATCGTTGCAAATATAAAGAAAATAAACATAACCCATTGCTTCAGTACCGTCAACCTCCATGTCCATGGGGAGGGAAAGTGAGTTGATTTGATTACAGCACATAAATATCATTCATATGTTTGAAAAACATGTGTTTTACCATCTATAAATGTGGGAACAGAAAAGGATCTCATATTAGTAAACTTATTGAGATATATTGGCACAACATGCATTTGAAGCACCTTGCAATAATAAATCGAAATATTAAATGATTGTCAAAGAAGAATTCTCGGAATTTCGTTATTATTCCTGAAGCTCGCAGAAGTTCTTCGAAATTTGCAGGAATTCTCTAAAGTAAGAATTTTTTCTCTGAACTTCTAAGAACGTCTTTTGTAGCTCTTAGAAGTTGTCTTACTTTCACGGATATTGTCTGAAGTTAGCACAGTTTCCGTGCATTTCTTCGAAATTCGATGAATTTCACTGATGCAGATAGAAACTTTTCAGAAATCCGCGAGCCTCTATGAAATTTTCAGTAATGCTTTGATTTCCCTCTTTTCACATGACTTTTCCTGAAGCTTGCATGTCACATTAATTGAAAGCTTTATATGCCAACCAATACATGAATCTGTATTATTACAAGCACAGTGATAATCTATGCTCAGGGAAATTGAGAAAATTTCCAACCTGGAAAATTTCCTCCACCGGACCGGGAATGGAACATACTGAGCTCTTAAGCTAATACGATACAGCGTCCACAAATCATACGCACTTTCACTGCCACTTCGAGTTTTGTAGGGAGTTAATTTCGGGCACTATTGCGATTTTGCACTAAATTGTCATCACAATTTTTATGAAGAGCTTTGGGTTGGTTTATTTCCTTTAAATTCCGTTATAATTGCTTATCTTTTGACAGATACGCGTATTTCGTCTCTTGCAGACTTCATCAGTGCCAAGTAGTTCAACACCACTGAAGAATCCATCTTTTATCTACTAGTTATATACTAATCAATAGGTACTAAAAATCAGCAGGTATCCACTGCCATGTCCAAATTTACCTAACCAGGTACCTAAATTCAGTCTCCAACAGGTAGAAGCATGCTACGCTACGTTGTTTTAGGTAGCATGCTAAAGAGTCTCGAGTATCCGTTTCCTTGATCTCTATTAAGCAATGTTGATGGATTATGTTTAAATATTTCTAAACTTTCAGCTACGTCTACGTCTACGTCTGTAAAACATTCAAAGTTGAGAAAATGTGTTAGGAAAATTTACAGACTTACTTCTGTTAACCCCGTGTAATGATGAAAAATAAAAAATTTCGATTTATCCAATCTTTACGAATAACAGTCATTTGAATTTTAATCGAGTTTTTCAGTAATCCAAAAATCCAGTAAAAATAATGACTCCTGTAAAAAAATCTAAGTGTGTATACAGAAGCAGCGGAGCTGCACATTAGATTGATGCAAAATTTGAAATTTTCGCTCCACAGTGCTCAAACGGTTCCAAATTGGGTCCTGATTATCCTCCCAAAATTTGAACTCATTTAGTAAGAACTTGACTTGGCACAAACCATTTGAAGTTTATATAAAAATTACTATGGGAAAACCATAATTTCGGTTCATGTCTATCTCAAAATTCACAAGTTTGATATACTTTAGAAAATGATAACTGCGCTTGTTGAAAATTTTCTCAGCTACAAGTTTGTTCAAGACCACTTTTCGATCAAATGTAAGGAAGAAAAATTATTAATGATTCAAGTTACTGATGTCTTATGGTTATGCTCAATCAACTGTTCAGCTGGCAATATTGGTGTTTATGGCGCGTAGAATAGAGGACAAAAATCATGGCTACTATGTCACACTGCAGAATACAGTGTTGCCCACAACACAGTTGCTTAAACTTGCCATAAGATTATCAATCTCTTAAACAATTAATAACTATTTAATTTGACGTTTGGCTGAAAAACAATTTTCTGCTAAGATGTAGCTCATAAAAATTCCCATAAGAATAGCAATAGCACTTGTTAACAGTACAATATGGAAATAATAGATAATAAAAAATTTGGTTTCCCATAGAAATTTCCATATAAACTTAAAATGGTTTGTGCCAAGTCAGTTTCTTATCAAATGAGTTTAAACTTTCGGAGATCTGTACACTAGAAAAAATCGCCGCACTTGTGTTGTAAATTTGCTCTCTGTTTTGTGCTTGCGTTTGCTTTCATAGTTTTCGGGTGCTTTTGCTTGATTAGCGCTGACATTCTGCCTCCCGGACGGTTATACGTGCGTGATTGGTGGAAGTTTTAGAATCGAGAAAGAAAACGTGATTCATCATGTTTGCAAGCATCAGAAGAGATGTCGTCATCTACGTTTTGTTTTTTTAACTCTATTTGTTCCAAATTCAAAATAAATTACATTTCATTTTAACCTAGGTGCTCCAGTTACTACAGTAACTTACCAGCCTTAATTGTTATGATATATATCTATGTGTTTTTACATTGTTCCTGCCTTGGGAATTCAGTATTTTAAACAGGTTTTTTAAACCTGCATGTCAGTGTAACAATTGAAATCTTAAAACTAAAAACTAAAACTAAACCTTATCTAGGCATAAAGGGAATTAATCGTTGCAATTGGGGAGTGCAACGATTTTTGCCTGAAATTATTAATTATTTTGTTGGACATTTGTTCTAAAGTCTCAACATTCGAAATTCTATGTACTTCGGTAGTACTGTACCAGGGAGGCAACTTCAAAATCGCTTACGCTTGGCGTGTTTAGTGTAGGTGACACCATCACCTTTTAAATCAAACCGGAGATACGTCAGACACCGCCACGGCGAACCAGACGACGGATGGTGGTTATCTAGAAGAATTTGCGTTTGGTTCTGAATATGGCGATGAGTGTGCAAAATAATACGCAATTCCATCCTTCCTATTCACACGCGCCCGAGGATCGAAGGCGAATGCCACTTTGACTTGTTTCGTCTACTTACTACTCTCTGACGACTGTGCTGGGGAAGCAGCATATGCAGCAATTGGTGGATTTGTTAGTTAATTCGACGTTTTTGGACAATGCTGGACATTTACCATGTTTTCAATAGTTTACTGTATATATGCGTTAATATAAAGGATCTAGGTAGGAAACTGGTTTCTGAAGTCTCCTTCAGATACTACTCTCGGACGGTTGCCCAAATCCTGGCTGGGCAGGGGCAAGTAGCACAGAAACAGGAGGATAATAAGACTGGGACACAATGGCTGGAAATTGTTTGGTAAGGAGGGGATGGCTACATCAAACTCTAACATCAGACAAACTAAGGAATTCGTAGATCACCTGCATGTAGGGAAGATAACGGGTTCCCAATACATCTCTTACTTCACGGAAGTGTTGTCTACATCGGGCCACTAGGGTATCCAACAGTCGTGCTCTGGAGGCGTCATAACCCGGGCAACACCAAATTGCATGATCGATGTCATCATAACCGGTTCTACACCTACATATATTGCTGTCTACTAGGTTTATTCTGTAGAGATATGCGTCTAGCGAGTAGTGGTTGAACATAAGTCTTGACATCACGCGAATGAAGCCCTGACTTACATATAGACCTTTTAACCATGCTACCGAAGAAACATTTGGAATAATGTAATGTAACCACCGCCCAAAAGAATTACTTGTCCAATCGTTTCGCCAACTTAAAAGAGAACTCTGACGTACTAATGAGAAAAATTCATCATGTGAAATTCTTCTATCATAAACCTCGCCTTGTTGTGCACCTAACTTTGCGAGAGAGTCTGCCTTCTCGTTGCCTGGGATTGAGCAATGTGAGGGGACCCATACAAAGGTAATCATATATGATCTTTCGACCAGCAAACTCATCTGCTCCCTTACCTTTGAAAGGAAATTAAATGAGTGCCTACCTTTTTTCATCGACCGACTAGCCTCAATCAAACTGAGACTATCCGAGAAGATGAAGTAATGGTCTATGGGCATGTCGGAAATCATCCCCAATGCGAAGTTGATTGCTGCCAGCTCAGCAACATTAACGGAACAAGGTTCCTGAAGTTTTCGAAAGGCGGTTGAGTATTCATTGAAGACACCGAAGCCAGTGGATCCATCAATGCGTGATCCATCAGTGAAAAATCTTCTATTGCTCTAGGCTCATATTGTGTGTTGAATGCATACAGCCAAGGGCAATACGTAAACAACGGTATTGAATGCGACCCATCGCTGATTTTTTTGGTATGTTGTGTAGAAAATAAATTTTCAAAGAAAAATATAAAAACGTGTTACGCCGATTGTCTACAAACCATGAAAACCATAAACAACAAATATAATCAAAGTTCTTCTATACAAAACTCCAATTTTTAAAACTTATTATATATTTTTCTTAAAAGTATTTTTAATAACCTTTCATTTGATATTTTGATCATTCAAATCGACGTGTTCGGGGTATCATCCAAACCATTCGTGGGATAGTTTACCCATCGTTTATGGTATTTGTTTATTAGGGTTTGTGCCATTAAGTGAGAAAATAACTCTCTGAAAATTTCAGCTCATTCGGATGCAACACGAGCTGGCGCTTTTGGCTTAAAGTTTAATGGGGATTTTTTTCGAAATGTATGGAAAAATAACATTCCTTCAGTCTTGCGTGCATAAAACTAGTTCAGCACACTCTTTTCAGCACAGAATTTCAGCACATGTAGCTTAATCTATAAGGATCAACTTTACTGAAGACAGCATCATGATTCAAGCTAGTATTATGCAGATATTCATTCGTATATTGCAATAAAATACAGGCAGCTTATGCAACCGTATCAACTAGATTATCACTAAAAAATTAAAGTTAATATTTTCCACAGGTCAAGATATAGACTCGTGTCAGTAGGTGAGATAACCACTCTCTGAATGTTTCAGCTGTTTTTGACGCAACACGGACTGGTGCTTTTGGTTTAATGTTTATATAGGGGATTTAGTTGAAACTTTCATATACAAAATGCTCATATACATTAAAAAGCGAATATTTCAATAAAACTAACTGGATTCATGATCCAATCTTCAGCAAAGTTGTTACTCATTAACTAAATACAAGATTTGAAAATCTGAATCAAATCGAGGATAAGGAAACTTTTTTTATGATCGATAGAGTGTAGTAGTGTCATTTTTTCATCCCCATACAAAATTCAAATTAAAAGCGCCAGCTCATCCTACAACCAAATGAGCTAAAACTTTCAGATAATGAGTTTCTCACCTAAAAGCACAAATCTAGAGGTTGTCCCGTGGAAAATTAGAACTTTTATTTTTGTGGGCCAGGAGGTGCTCAAGAAGGAAAAAGTCGATTTTGTCGAAAAATTCCAAAATCCCCCAAACTGGGCAATAATTAAACAGCATCTTAAGGTGATACTCTAAGGAAGCCTTAGCGTGAAACTTTAAAGGCACAAATGTCAGCTTCCACAAAACATACAAATTTGAAATTGCTACTCTCTGTTTGTAGTAGCACAGCAAACAAGGAGTAGCAATTTCAAATTTGTATGTTTTGTGGAAGCTGACATGTGTACCTTTAAAGTTTCACGCTAATGCTTCCTTAGAGTACCTTAAGAAAGATGGAAGAGAAGCAAGCTCTGTTGACTGCTTCAAGAAAATTGGGTCTTGCAGCACAACGAAAAGTTAAGAAGAAAGTTATGCATAATCAAGAGAAAAGTCCAAGCGTTCTTCAAAAATGAGAAGTAAACATTCAAACTCATGTAAAATCGGTCATATGTATGTTGATTTTCATTTATCTAAAGTAAACTTACATTGTAAGGTAAAAGGTTTATAACATTGATTTGCCACAAATTTGTCGGATTAGCGGGGGGATACTGTATCTTGAAAAGACAATAAAACACATACGCATACTCCTTTAGAAAAAATCAGGCAGGAAAGTGACAATTTTTAATGGAAAATACCACCTTGGGTAGCAACCACCAACCAACCCTTTTATTCATAACTGAAAGTGTCGGCAACAATTGTCATTACTTAAAGCGGTTTGAGCTGAAAATTTTTTAATTTATGAAACAAAAATCGATTAGAAAGCATTCTAAATTATAAGAGTAGCTGTTATTTAGTGCTGTATTTTTATCGTTTCTAACTGCTGGCTCTTAGATGATACAGCTGACCCTACACATTAAAAATGGTTTAATAGTTCAAATTTATTTACAGGTCAGAATCGTCTTGAAAGTATCTTGCTGCAAAATGTAGAAAGAAAATTATTGATATCGTTACAGTATGCGACTGAACGGTTTCAACGGAGCCAGACGGCATACATGGACGAGCAAAACAATATGGAACAAAAATCTAAGGTGTTTTTTGAGAATATTTCAACAAACGTTGATTCAATCGGTAATAATTCTGTGGATACCTTCGACAACTTTCTCAATATGAACGTATCATTATCATCATCGAAGGGCAATCCCTATGATAACGATGATGAAAAACTGGATGACTATTTTCAACTACCCGCGTCAGGTATGAGTATAAATCAAAAACAACTAATGCTCATTGAAGCTGGAAATACCAAAATGATTCAAAGTCGAGAGCAGGAAGTATCGAAAATAGTAAATTCTATTGTTGATTTGAATACGGTTTTTAAAGATCTTTCGCATTTAGTACAGGAGCAAGGTACAATATTAGACAGAATTGACTATAATATAGAATCAACTCAAACCAAGGTTTTTGAGGGATACAAACAGCTTCAAAAGGCTGAGAAATACCAAAGAAAAAACAAGAAAATGTATTGCATACTTATTTTAGCGAGCATGATTATGTTCATGATAATTTTAACTATATTCACCAATTTCTAATCACAGCAAATAATAACGCATATTACAATACATGATGTGCCTTTATGTTGTAAATTTAAAACACCCGAAATCCCTTAAAAATTACATTTCTATTTTATACTTGAGAATTAGAATATGTATTTTCTTTCAAAAATTCTTCATCGAATGTAGCGCATTTATTGTTACTTTTTCGTTTATTGCAAGTGGTATTATATATCTCTATCAGTTAAACCTGGTTTAATATAGTATAAATTCAACAATTTCCACTATTCGGGAAGGATCAAAAGCATTATGTTCTACTAATTGGTCTCATGCAGGTTTTTGAGTGAAAAAACTTCGTTGCTCGTTGTCGATATTTTACTTGCTATTTCTGTAGTATTTTGGAACATCATTTGGATCAAGACCTAGTTTCTTCATTTCCACGGCTAGTGAAAACAAATAGTCATAGCACTCCGCCCTTAAATCAGAATATTTTTATTATTATTTTTTAAATCAAGGTGATACACTACAACTAAACTTACATTGCCTTTGCTTTTTGCCAATTATGACCCCAAACATAGACTCCATGACGCCTTACAAGGATTGCCGATGTGCCAGGATATTCTTTCATTGCATTTTCCATACGCTCTTCTAAATCGCTTTCCAACGGCGTATTCTCAATTATCGGAACGACCAGCTCCTCATCAAATCGAAGGTTACGTTCTAGCTCATGGTCGTATATGCCCTGATTAAAATGAATATTATTACAGATCGATTATTTTTTAAATAGGTTTTATCTGCTTTTGACGATTCAAAATCGAGAACTTAGCGGTGTTTGTGACTTTAATTTACCTTTGTAAACTTATGATTGTTGGTGTTAATCTGTATTTATTTGAAAACCACTAGGTCATTATTTTTAAATTGATGAAAGCAGATAGGGTAGAAGTGAAAAAATAATGAGAAATATTCGTAGCAAGTCTCCATTCACCCCCCCCCCCCCCACCACACACACACACACACACACACACACACACACACACACACACACACACACACACACACACACACACACACACACACACACACACACATACACACACACAAACACACACACACACACACACACACACACACATACACACACACCCGTGCGTAATGCACGGCCCCCTCCGAAGTAATACGACAAGTGGTTCCGGGGGCAAAGGGCAAGGCGTCCAAGGAGGTTTTAGTGCGGTAAGAATCTCTTACACCGTGTCACAGCGACAGTGCGCCCAGTCGTCAAGCGGTGGCACGATGGCGTTTTTGCCAAAAAAAAAAGCAGAGGAACATACACATACATCCAAAATAATGTTGAACAGAGTTGTTCAACATTATTTTGGATGTATGTGTATGTTCCTATGCTTTTTTTTTTGGCAAAAACGCCATCGTGCCACCGCTTGACGACTGGTCGAAGCAGTAACAAAGTAACAAGAGGCGTCTTCTGGTCAGTATGTCGTCGTTGAAACTGAGGTACGGAGGTCCAGCCTGGGTTGCAGCGGTGAAAACAAAACAGAACCAAAGGAAACTAAGTAGTACGTTCCGGCTCATAACCATGCGAGTCGTGAGTGCGTATGGTACCATTTCATCGGAAGTAGTATGCGTTATCGCTGGAATAGTTGCTATCGGCATCGCCCTGGCGGAGTATAGTGAGTACTACAGGTGGAGAGAACCAGAGGTGTACGAAAATTGTTAAGAGTGGAGTCGATGGCCAAGTGGACAGGAACGGGCCTCGGCAGAGAACGGTAGATAGACTCATCGGGTAATTCCGATTATTTCGGCCTTGGTGAACAGGAAGCATGGAGAGGTTCCAGTTTATGTCTATTCATGGTTTTTTCAGGAAGTACCTTCATTCCTCTATCGCCGGAGCATGTGGTCTTCGGCTGTCCAAGGTTCGAGGCAGTGCGAAGGGAGATGCCCATTCTTAACGTGGAAAAGTCGTCGATGGATGAAAATGATAAAGGCGGGGGATGGTCGTTTTCCATCTCAGACGACGAAACTCTTAATTCCCCCTCACACGAAAGTCTCGAGGACGTTGTTTAAATGGATACCCTTGACGGACTCGCTCTCCAACAAAAATACTGGAGCATATCCCAAGAAAAGTTATCGCCCACAGCCCTCTCCCACACCATCTCCTCCTCGCCCACCTGCACCCCCACACCATTGCCCCCGAAAATCTCTGCGCTCCCCCGCCTAAAGGCTTAAGGCCTAAACGCAATGTGGGCGGAAACGGAACGGAAACGGAAAGTTTGACAGTTGTCACAAATGACATCAATATGCCTAACCGAAGTCGATTTGATTCTAACTAGTTTTCAATCCGACAAGTAGGCTTACTCAGATCGGGCTTTTCCGCTGCCGCTGCCGTTCCGCTTCCGCAGTCATTGCGCTTGGGCCTTTACCCAGAAGCCTCGAAAGGCCCATGGGTTGTTTTTTCCGGCCCAAACAAAAACCTTTGAACATTCCGAGCATATCTGAAGATCTAAGAACACATTTTTCGGCCATTACCGATATTTTTAAGGTGACACCAATAAAACTGCGCGTTACCGTTGATGACCGGAAGCAGGCTAACCAAATTATTGCGTGCGAGCTTTTTTCATTGGAATACCGAGTCTACATACCCACTAGAAATTGAAGGAGTGGTCACCGAAGCAAGTTTGACTAGTAATTTCTTAGGTCTTTAAAACCGTGCTCTTCCTTGTCAAACTCGTTTCGTGTAACCTTTTCGGGTTCAGCATTACCTCACTACGTCGCTATTGGCAAGGTTCGGCTGCCTGTACGTCTGTTTGTACATCGGGTAATGAACTGCTCGAAATGCAAACAACTTGGTCACACATCGGACTACTGCTCGAACAAACCACGCTGCGAGCAGCATCAAGAGAGTCCTTGCAGTGCTCCTCCAAAATGCGTGTAATGCAAGGAGAGCCTTGGGCTACAAAATGGTGAGTTGACAACCTGGAAGGAGCGGAATACCTAGCCCTGGTCCTCACAAGTTCCTACTGCACGCCTTCTCGAGTCATATGATAACAAAAGGCTACTAGCTGAAACATGGACACAGCTGGGAGGCGTAGCCTGGGCAATGTTGCCAGTCCGGCAATAGCAAAGTGAAGAGGTGCGACGCGAACACTGGCGCGGTAACCATAGTACAGTGATAGAGGAAAAGAGATGAACTAGCCTCAGGCTAAAAATCTCTAAAATAAAGATTAAAAAAAAAAAAAAAAAAAAGTGATAGAGGAAATGCTTCACCAAACCTGAGCGTCTGTTCATCATGGAAGTGCGGCTCAAAACGGCGTCTGTTCTCCATGTTAGGAGCGGCTGATAACCGTCCTAGTGCCAGCGTGGGACTCTAAACAGAGCTGTGCACGATGGTCCCCCGGCGAGACAGGGGGTTGGGGCAGGCCCAACAAGCCGCCCTGAAAAAAAAAACAAAGTTGCAAATACTGACGAAAGAAATACGGATTGGAACAATCGGTACAGACCTACGCGACGAAATAAGGACTACGATTGGAAACTCGGAACATGGAACTGCAAATCGCTCGGCTTCCCGGTTTGCGATAGGTTAATCTATGACGAACTTCAACCACGCAACTTCGAAGTCGTAGCACTGCAGGAACTTTGCTCGACGGGACAAAAGGTATGGAAAAGCGGGCATCGAGCGACTACTTTCTACCAGAACTGTGGCACCACCAACGAGCTGGGAACCGGCTTTGTAGTGCTGGGTAAGATGCGCCAAAGCGTGATTGGTTGGCAGTAGATCAACGATGTGCAAGTTGAGGATTAAGGGCCGTTTCTTCAGCTACAGTATCATCAACGTGCCGTGCCCACACGAAGAGAGACCCGACGACGAGAAAGAAGCGTTCTATGCGCAGCTGGAGCAGGTGTACGACGGTTGTTCGCAACGGGATGTCAAAATCGTCATCGGCAACATGAACGCTCAGGTAGGACGGGAGGCAATGTATAGACCGGCAATCGGGCCAAACAGCCTGCATGCCGTATCGAACGACAACGGCCAACGATGCGTGAACTTTGCAGCCTCTCGGGGTATGGTAGTTCGAAGTACATTTTTCCCCCGCAAGGATATCCACAAAGCCACCTGTAGATCACCTGACCAACACACAGAAAACCAAATTGATCACGTTTTTATCGACGGGAAATTCTTCTCCGACATTATCAACGTCCGCACGTACCGCAGTGCGAACATATATTCGGACCACTACCTAGTTGCAGTATGCATTATCACCTTATTATACAAAAAGTGCTTAGGGAATTAAAGAAAAAGTATCATAAGGCTAATATTTTAGAGGATAATAATGGTAGTTTACCAGTAATAGTAGTGTTTGCAGATGATGTATTAATAATAGCAGAAAATATAAAAGAAATAGAAAATGTAATTAAAATACTTAAGGAAGAGTTAGGTAAAATAGGGTTAGAAATAAATAATGCAAAAAGTAAAATTATGATAAGGGAACCAAAAACAGATAGAGAAGAGCTAGAGGTAGTTAATAATATGAAATATCTAGGTACATACTTGACAAAAACACTAGATAGGCCACAAACGACAAGAAAAAGATGTAAACAAGCAATAGGTAGTAGTAAATTTATGATAGAATTATTAAGAAGGTATAAACCACCGTGGAAATTAGCTAAATTAATGTATAAGACAGTTATATCACCCACAAACACGTACGGACTTAAGGCTGCCACATTAATTAAAAGAAATAGGAAATCAATCAGCAAATACGAGATGCAGATATTAAAGGAAATGTTGCAATATTGTAGAGATAGGCCAAAAGGTAGATTAACAGTGTCAAAGCTTTTAGATGGAAAGACAGCAGTAAAGAAAAATCAGGGTGATGAGAATAAATTATTGGGGTCACATTTAAAGAAGACCTGAAGGACATCCATTGAAGGTAGCACAGAAAATGAAAGAAAATACTGAAGGTAGACCAGCCAAGACATGGAATGATTGTTTAAAAGAAGATAAAAGTAAATTAATAAATACAACAGAAGAAGAGTGGATAACATTAGCTAGGGATAGGGATAAGTTGAAAAGGAAGGCAGAAGAAATTTATAAAGTATTAGGTAGTGAGGAAGAATCTGAAACAGATGTAGAGGATTAAAAAGTTAACAGGTTGTTGTTAAAAATCAAATCAAACGCATGCAAAAAATGACGGGTTATTGAATAAAAAGAATATAAATTAATGTTATGCACAATTATATTAAAATAATATATATTTCAGATGATAATTGTAGATGATAGATGAAGACAAGGAAAAAAATGAAAGAATATAAAAATGGAAGTAGTAAGGGCTGCCAGCAGATGAATCAATGAAAGAATCGAAACAAAATTGGTAAGAAATGTCCATTAAAATCGATTTAATACAGATGAATAAATTTCAAAACTATATAGGGTAGAGCGCTACTTCGTCGTAATCGCCCATTTCCGTTCTATCTATCAGAAAAGATCAATAATATCAATGATTTCACCGTGCTTTAATCAATAATAAGTTTGTTCCGATGCGTTAGTTCATTAGCTACAACATAAATCCTGTTAGAGCGCATTGTATGAATATTTACGCTCATTGTTCTCAAAACAAAAGAAGCGCTCCTAGCGAATCCTCTTTTTCTACGTTTATCCGTAGGACGAAGAAAATCTAATGGCGTTTCAATGCGTTAGGACGGAATTTAAACTCGTAGGACGAATTGAGAATCAAGAAGCAGTGTTAGATTTTAGACAATATCTCAACAATTTGTGACTTTTTATCAAATCCAACGATACGTATGGAAAGGTGAATAAATTTGCAAGTCATCTTTGACAGAAATATTCCATTTTTTGTTTAAACTCGTTCAGAAAAGAGAGGTAAAGCGCGGGTTGTGCTTAGTAGGACGGAAATTAGATCAAAAACCCTACATGCCAGATTTGAAAATAACAGTTTTTGAATCTGGAAGTGTGCTTATGATACCATAATCCATTTGATAAAGGTAGAGTTAATTTTTTTTTATTTCCATTTCGTCAAGCCAGTGTAGACTACATACAATGATTATTACAATTTTTGCTTACATACTATGCATTAATTCAGGCATAACATTTGATAACGGCACAAAAGCATTTGTAAACAAACCTTCTAAGGCCCTTTACACGCGAACCAAAGTACGCCTACGCAAACCAACAACATCATCGCATAGGGGCAACTATCACCTTTCCGAAAGTGGTATTGGTTTGCGTGGGCGTACTTTAGTTCGCGTGTAAAGGGCCTTAGAATGTTTGTTTTCATTCCACATCGAACGCTCGACTGTTTCGGTCAAGTATTGCTTGCACTCCGTAATCGGTACTAGTTTTTTTTCCTCTATTGAGGTTTTTTTTTCAATCCGCTTTCATACTGAGTGGTGTTGTAGTATACAACAGTGCAGTGAGCATCGCGGAATTGTAATTGCCGCTCAATCGTTCGAGAAAGGAAGCAGTCATTTCCGGCCGAGTCCGGCAGATGAGCTGTACATCTCTAACCAACAAGTTTCATCGCATCACGAAACGGCAAACTCAAGGTCATCGAGTTCACCAGCCGGCGAGCCAGCCGGTGCTTTGTTGCAAACACTCGAGGGCAACAATAGAACGATCATCACCATCATTCTCACATCAGGATAGATCATCGTCATCAGCCACACTCCGTGCGCTTGTGTGGAGAGTTAAGTAACAAACGGTTATCTTCCGTTCTCCGCAACCTGATTAATCTCCATACAGTGTTGATTAACTTTTCTGACACCTTTTTGTTTTTTCCTGAAAAAATTTTCATTTTTTTTTTCTCTTTTTTTTCATTTACTGTTTTTTTTTGCAAACTGATTAATCTCCCTATAGTGTTGATTAACTTTCCTGGCATTATTTTTTTCCATTTTAAAGTTTTTTTTTTTTTTGCTTTGTTGGATTAAGTATTATTTTTACCGTTATATTTTTTGGATAAGTTTATTTTTTTTCTTATTTATTTTTTTTTTTTTATTTATTATTTTTTTTTCTCAACGCATATATATATATATATATATATATATATATATAAATATATATATATATATATATTTCCTTTTTTATGTCGAAATCTGTTGCGGAGGTACTTAAGACCCCGCAATGGATGAAACCAATGATGGCGGGGGTATTTCGCTAGCAGATATCTCCGATGATGAGTCTGTTAAATCTCCATCATTCGAAAATCTGCTTCTCACTGAAGAGGAAATGGATACCTCAGGGGATTCTACTTCGGACCCCAAAACGAGCACTGGAGCTTACCCAAAGGTGACGTCTAAACAACAACCTCCTTCACCCCCTGCCCCCCCTTCTCCACCATCGCCCCCTCGTCCACCTGTTCCCCCTACTCCAACCGTTCCCTTAAAAATTTCTGCGACCCCCCGCCATAAAGCTTACCCAAGCGACTCAAAAGGTCCGTGGGTTGTTTTTTTCCGGCCCAAACAAAAACCTTTGAATATTTCTCGGATTTCGAAGGATCTGACAAAACATTTTTCGGCCGTAACCGATATCTTTAAGGTAACGTCAAACAAACTGCGCGTTACCGTTGATGACCTGAAACAGGCAAACCGGATTGTTGCCTGTGAGCTTTTTTCGATCGAATATCGAGTCTACGTCCCCAGTTGTGACGTAGAAATTGAAGGA
Organism: Ochlerotatus camptorhynchus; assembly: GCF_037179485.1. Classification (NCBI taxonomy): domain Eukaryota; kingdom Metazoa; phylum Arthropoda; class Insecta; order Diptera; family Culicidae; genus Ochlerotatus; species Ochlerotatus camptorhynchus. Next base: position 35,797 of record NW_027041266.1, on the reverse strand, counting down.
GTGGTCACCGAATCGAGTCTGACTTGTGATGATTTCCTGCAAGTCGAATCTTTCGGCATTTTCAAAAACCGTGCCCTCCCGAAAGTCAAGATACTGGACTGCATTCAACTGCAGTCAGTGTCGCACATAGGCACAAAAAAAAAGTATACCCTCTCAGATTCGTTTCGTGTGACCTTTTCAGGATCGGCATTACCTGATTACGTCACAATTGGGAAGGTTCGACTACCTGTACGCTTGTTTGTACCGAGGGTAATGAATTGCTTGAAATGCAAACAACTAGGTCACACCGCGGACTTTTGTTCCAACAAACCGCGGTGCGATCAATGTGGGGAGGAGCATATGGAGGGTCCTTGTCATGCTACCCCAAAATGCGTTTACTGTAAGGATGCTCCGCATGCTCTGAGTGATTGCCCGAAGTACAAACAGCAGGGAGAAAAACTAAAGCGGTCTTTGCAAGCTCGCTCTAAGCGCTCGTTAGCAGAAATTTTAAAAACGACCGCTTCATCTTCCCAAACCACCCCAAAAAGCAACAACACATTCCACCTCCTGCCAGATGATGATCAGGGCTCTGACTCAGAGGTGGGTGAGAGTAGTCCTTTTGTCTTTAGTGGCAACACGAGGAAGCGGTCCAAAATAAACGTCACCCAAAAACCTCGTAAGGCCTCTCGTATGGACTACCAACCTACCTTGACAAATTTAAGAGGTAGCGGAAATGTACCGAAACCCCCACCACCGGGATTTAAATCTTGTAATTTTAACAAGGACTTTCCGCCACTTCCGGGATCATCTAAAACCCCAGATATCCCAGTTTTTCAGCCAGAAAAACAGCTGAATAATCAGCAAGAACATGATGCCATGTTCACGTTTTCTGAAATTGTGGAGAGCATCTTCAATATATTCAACGTCTCTGACTCAACTCGGAACATTATTAATTTAGTGCTTCCATTCGTGAAAACTCTTTTGAAGCAACTAGCTTCTAGGTGGTCCTTCCTTGCATCGATCATATCCTTTGATGGATAATTTTCCGAATGAGGTCGGGGATATGATCTCTGTTCTTCAGTGGAACTGTAGAAGTCTTATACCGAAACTTGACACATTCAAATTTTTAGTTCACAACTCACTTTGTGATGCATTTGCTCTTTGTGAAACATGGCTTTCTTCAGACACCGATCTCCCTTTCCACGATTTTAACATTATTCGCCTTGATCGAGCAGATTCGTATGGAGGGGTGCTTCTCGGGATTCATAAGCTCCATTCCTTTCATAGAATCGATCTGCCTTCCGTGACAGGCATTGAAGTTGTCGCATGTCAGGTAAATATTCGAGGTAAAAGCCTCAGTATTGCCTCAGTATATCTTCCTCCAAGAACTGCGATTTCTCGCCAAGGTCTCTCAGATATCTGCTCAGCTTTATCTGAGCCTCGGTTGATATTAGGAGATTTTAACTCCCACGGTACAGGCTGGGGGGAACTGTACGATGACAACCGCTCAACCCTGATATACGACCTTTGCGATAACTTCAATATGACAATTCTAAACACTGGGGAAGTAACACGAGTGGCCAAACCTCCAGCAAGAGAAAGTAGATTAGACCTCTCCCTCAGTTCGAGTTCACTATCGTTGGATTGCTCGTGGAAAGTAATTCAAGATCCCTACGGTAGTGACCACTTGCCAATCAAAATTTCTATTACCAATGGTTCATCTTCCACTCGCTCGGTTGACATCGCGTACGACCTCACGAAAAACATCGACTGGCAAAAATTTGCGTCCGCGGTTCTCGGTGGTACTGATTTGGTTGACATACTCCCTCCGCTGGATGAGTACTCCTTTTTATCGCGACTTATCGTTGACTGCGCTCTTCAAGCACAGACGAAACGCGTTCCGGGTGTTTTCGTTCGCAAACGACCTCTCACTCCGTGGTGGGATAAGGATTGCACCGACGCGAACAGCGAGAAGTCCGCCGCGTTTAAACGCTTCCGCAAACACGGTAAGGTCGAGGATTTCGAGCGGTACACCGACCTCGAGAAAACTTTTAAGAGCTTGATTAAAGCCAAAAAACGCGGTTACTGGCGTCGGTTCGTCGATGGTTTGTCGAGAGAGACTTCGATGAGAACACTCTGGAATGTCGGCAGGAGAATGCGCAACGCGTCATCACCGGTCAACGAAGACAAGGAGTACTCAGACAGTTGGATATTCAGCTTCGCGCAGAAAGTTTGCCCGGATTCGGTGTCGGTTCAAACCAACGTTCGTGATAGTCCGTCGGGTAGTAACGAAATAGATTCTCCGTTTTCGATGGTGGAATTCTCACTTGCTCTCCTCTCATGTAACAACTCAGCTCCAGGAATGGATAGAATCAAGTTCAACTTGCTCAAAAATCTCCCAGACGTCGCGAAGAGACGCTTGTTGAACTTATTCAATCAATTTCTGGAGCACAACATTGTTCCGGATGATTGGAGGCAAGTAAGAGTTATCGCAATTCGAAAACCCGGTAAACCCGCGTCGGATTATAACTCGTACCGTCCCATCGCGATGCTGTCCTGTATACGGAAATTGTTGGAGAAAATGATTCTTTTTCGTCTAGACAAATGGGTCGAGTCGAATGGTTTACTTTCAGATACGCAATTTGGATTTCGGAGAGGCAAAGGAACGAGCGACTGTCTTGCGTTGCTTTCAACTGAAATTCAACTGGCCTATGCGCAAAAACAGCAAATGGGTTCAGTTTTCTTGGATATTAAGGGGGCTTTTGATTCTGTTTGTATCGATGTCCTTTCGGATAAACTCCACGATAGTGGGCTTTCACCAATTATGAACAACTATTTGAGCAACTTGTTGTCTGAGAAATATATGAGCTTTTCTCATGGAAACTCGACAACTTCACGAATTAGTTACATGGGTCTCCCCCAGGGCTCATGTTTAAGCCCCCTTCTTTATAATTTTTACGTTAAAGACATTGATGGTTGTCTTGATGAAAATTGCTCGCTAAGGCAGCTTGCAGATGACGGCGTTGTGTCCGTTATAGGGCCAAGTGCACCGGACCTGCAAGGACCATTGCAAGATACCTTAGACAATTTGTCTACTTGGGCTATGAAGCTGGGTATCGAATTCTCTCCGGAGAAAACTGAGTTGGTTGTTTTTTCTAGGAAGCATCATCCTGCACAGTTACAGCTTCAACTAAAGGGTAGAACAATCACTCAAAGTATATCTTTCAAGTATTTAGGTGTCTGGTTCGATTCCAAATGCACATGGGGAAAACATATTGCGTATCTAAAACAAAAATGCCAACAAAGAATCAATTTTCTTCGTACAATTACCGGAACTTGGTGGGGAGCACACCCGGAAGATCTTATCAGGTTGTATCGAACAACCATCTTGTCGGTTCTAGAGTACGGTAGCTTCTGCTTTCAATCCGCGGCGAAAACACATATCTTGAAGCTGCAACGAGTTCAATACCGTTGCCTCCGAATCGCGCTTGGCTGTATGCACTCGACGCATACGATGAGCCTCGAAGTACTCGCGGGTGTTCTCCCACTGACAGATCGTTTCGCTGAGCTGTCTTTCCGGTTCCTCATCCGTTGTGAAGTATTGAATCCTTTGGTAATAGAACACTTTGAGAAGCTGCTCGACCAAAATCCTCAAACAAGATTCATGAGTTTGTACTATGAGTACATGACGCTGGAGGTTGGTCCTTCTTCATTAATCTCCAATCGTGATTGCTTCCAAGCCTTCTATAGTTCCTCTGTAAATTTTGATCTGACCATGATGCAAGAAATCCATGGAATACCAGATCACCATCGGTCGATGGTTGTTCCCTCAATTTTTGCAATCAAGTACCACCATGTAAGTAACGATAAAAGATTTTTCACAGATGGGTCAACCATAAATGCTTCCACTGGATTTGGTGTATTTAATCAATTTCATAGCGCCTCCTATAAACTGCAGAAACCATGCTCCGTATACGTTGCGGAACTCGCAGCTATATTTTACGCAGTAGAGCGAATTGCCTCACTACCTTCTGACCATTATTTCATTTTTACGGATAGTCTTAGCTCATTGGAGGCTATTCGTTCAATGAGGCCGATGAAGCACTCCTCGTATTTCCTGCCTGAAATACGATCTAAACTGAGTGCTTTATCTAACTGCTCCTATACTATCACCTTAGCTTGGGTCCCATCTCATTGCTCAATTCCGGGTAATGAGAAAGCGGACTCATTGGCTAAGGTGGGCGCTATGGAAGGCGATATTTTTGAGCGACAAATCGCCTTCAACGAATTTTTCTCCATTGCTCGCCAGCAAGTCCTCATCAGTTGGCAACAAAAATGGAATGATGGTGAATTGGGAAGATGGTTACATTCTATTCTCCCACAGGTGTCGAACAAACCATGGTTCAAAGGGTTGGACATGAGCCGCGACTTTATACGCGTTATTTCAAGGCTTATGTCCAATCACTGCTCGTTAGACTCGCACTTCTATCGAATTGGGCTCTCAGGCTGCAATTTATGTGCGTGTGGCAGTGGTTATCACGATATCGAGCATGTTGTTTGGTCGTGTACCTTACACCGTGTTGCCAGATCTGAGTTATCCACATCCCTCAGGGCCCGAGGAAAACAACCCGCGATACCCGTTAGAGATGTCTTGGCGAGCCGAGACCTTGACTATTTGAATTTAATTTATGTGTTTTTAAAACGGATAGATTTGAGGATTTAGAAGTTAGTGTCATCTTGTGTTCTCCCAAGTTGTTAGCTACCCATCGGTGTACCCCCATGTTTGTCTTTTTCATCAGAGTGTCGCCTAGTTCGAGATCAAGAGCACATTGCTCTCCAAACCTTGTGTTCACAATCCCTACCCTGCCATCCATTTGTTACAATTTGTTACCCCTAACCTCGAGATAGCCGCGAGTAATCGGCCCCCGCTTTACTAACGTTAGTTTTAAGTAATTTTGTTATCTAAACAATGAATATCGGCTCCGCAAAGCTACAGCAAATGAGCCTGGAAAAATAAACGAATTATTAAAAAAAAAAAAAAAAAAAATGTTTGTTTACAAATGCTTTTGTGCCGTTATCAAATGTTATGCCTGAATTCTATTCTGTTTTAGCTTAGTTTTTATTTGCTGCTTGGACATAGTGATGTCAATAGTTCCGCAATGCAAATTATATAGGCGCATCATTCGATTGATTGGGCTATTTTTTGCATAGTTTGTTCTGTACGATTTTTCTGAAAATAAATTCCGTGTTCTAAGATATCGACAAGGTGTGTAAAAGTTTAATTGTGCGAGAATTTCTGCTGAATCTATGCGCATTGAAATAATGTCGTTGATGAAGAAAAGCATTGCAAATTGGCGGTGCTCCTTAAGTGTTTGTATATTGATGAGCATGCATCGCGCTTCATAAGATGGTAATGGAAAAGCATTCCAATTCAATTTACGTAAAGCATATAAAAGGAATTGTTTTTGGACAGATTCTATGCGTTCTTCGTGTATGGAAATGTATGGATTCCATACTAGGTGGCAGTATTCCAGAATTGGCCTTACATATGTGGTATATAATAACTTAATGGTGTATGGGTCTTTGAAATTATGAATGAACCTTTTGATGAAGCCTAGCATTCTGTTTGCTTTACTAATGATAGTATTATAATCTATCTATCTATCTATCTATCTATATATATAAAAATGAATTTCTGTCTGTCTGTCTGTCTGACCCTTATAGACTCGGAAACTACTGAACCTATTGGCGTGAAAATTTGTATACAGGGGTGTTGGGCGGTAAAAACGAATCTTTTGAATCCGTGAATTTTATTCCGGCAGATTGATCGAAATGGAAAAAATTACAAATTCTTTTGGTGATTCGTTCCGCAGTAATTAGTTTGCATAGAGCAAGATATTATGGTTATAAGTTAAGGTTTTCTTAACTTAGTATTCAAAGTATTATAAGTTAATCAAGATACTGTAGTCTAGTTCAATCGCCACGTTAGATAGTGATAGTATTTAAGTTTAACAGTATAAATTAGGTAGATTAAGGTAACACCACTTGCGAGTAGAATTAAATTTACTTTTTACTTCCTCGATTCAGCTATTGTTCTGGCTTGTTTTCATATTTTACCCGTCGACCGCTTGACTTTCATACGATCGACGATCCTCTGACCAACACACGGGTGTGGTCGCGTTGAGGTGTATGCGTCCGTCACAGTGGTAGCGGTGGGGCTGCTGGGGCTCGTCGGGCCATTGGACGTGGCGGGATTAACACTCCCTCCCGGAATGCGCCGATGGTCGTCCTGAGGCGTATGCTTGCAGACGCCTACGTCTAGCACGGCGAGCTTCACGGCTGGACGCTCATAGATACCACTAATGGTCCGGACGGTTGCGCACCTCACTTGGCCGTCGGCTCCTGGCTTTGTTGCTATTACGCGTCCCTTTAACCAGCAGTTTCGCTGAAAGTTCGGGTCCACGATGACGACGATGTCGTCGGTTTCGATGGGTTTCACTGGGCCAAACCATTTGGTTCGGCGAGTGATCGACGGCAGATAATCTCGAACCCATTGTCTCCAGAACTGGTTGGCCAAGGTCTGAGAGCGTTGCCAACAGTTCCTGAGTACCGCAGGACTGTCGTCGAAAGGTAGCCACGGCTTCAAACCGTTCGACGATCCCAGCAAGAAGTGGTTCGGTGTGAGCACCGGGGATTTGTCGTCTTCCAATGGAATGCTGGTCAGCGGTCGGGAGTTAACCACGTTTTCGACTTCTATGAGCAGGTTTTCAAGGACTTCGTACGAGAGCGTGCTGGCTGGCAGGATCTTCCCGAGGTTCTGTTTGACTGTACGGATAAGACGTTCCCACGCTCCACCCATGTGCGGGGAGGCTGGTGGATTGAAACTCCAGCTGGTGTGAGGAGTCGTGAACTCGATCATCAAGCGTTCCTGATCCAAACTCTCCATAGCGGCCTTCAGCTCCTTACTAGCGCCTCGAAAGTTAGTTCCTTGGTCACTATAGATGACCGCCGGTGTACCCCTCCTACCTATGACGTTGCGTAGAGCCATGATGCAGGAATCGGTATTTAGAGTGTGTGCAATTTGCAGGTGTATGGCGCGGATGGTCAGGCAGGTAGCTATCAACACCCAGCGTTTCTCTGTTTTACGGTTGGCGGATACCATGATCGGCCCGAAATAATCCACCCCCATATGCGTGAACGGACGAGAGTACGCAGCCAGACGTGATGGCCGCAGATCACTCATGGTCGGTGGTTGTGGAGTTGCCCTTTCGTTCATGTATTTTTGGCATTGCTTCCGGATCGTGTAGTATACGGACTTGAGGCGAGGAATCCTGTATCGCTGGCGAATCTCGTTGAGGACTGTGTTGTGGTTTTGGTGGTGATATTTGCTGTGGTAGTGAGAGACTATCAGCCGTGTGACATGGTGGTTACGAGGAAGAATGACAGGGTTGACTGCATCGTAGTCGATCAACGGGCAGGCAGCGGTACGGCCACGGACTCTCAGCACGTCGTATTCATCGAGAAACGGACGGAAGTAGGCAATAGAGCTGCACTTTGGAATCGACTTCTTCTCCGATCCAATTCGGCGATTACTGACGAGGATCGCAAGCTCGTCGACGTATTCGCAACTCTGGGCGAGGCGATAGAGAAAGTTCTCGGCCCTGTATAATTCCTGTTGCGTCAACGGTCCACCGGTTCGCTGTTTCGTCTTGACCATCTGCTTTGAGTTGCATATGTACCGGAACACGTACGCTGTACTCCGTAGTATCGTTGTCCACTTGGAGAAGTTTTGTGCTTCAACAATTGATTCGGCCGTGGAGACGTGCGTTAATAAGTGCGCACGCAGTTCCACATCCGTCATTCCACATCCGTCATTCCACATCCGTCATTCCACATCGCAGGCCAGACGGCCATTCTGCTTTAGACTGCCTCAGGAATTCCGGTCCTTGAAACCAGCGGCTGGAGGCGGTGAGTCTATTTGGTTCCTTCGTCGGCCACGTTCAGCTTCGTGGGAACCCATCGCCAAACCTTCACATCAGTCGTTTCCAGTATCTCGCTCACCCGAAATGCTACGAACTGGCTGTATCTTCTGTGATCAGAGTTCAGCCAGCATAGAACGTCTCTGGAGTCTGTCCAGAAAAGGCGTTCTGACACCCTAACGGATAGTGACTGGGCGACGCTTTTCGCTAAGCGAACTCCGAGGACACTGGCTTGAAGCTCGGAGCGGGGAATGGAAAGGAATTTCAACGGGGCAACTCTCGTTTTTACACTCACGAACGCGGTTTCGATTGCGTCTCCTTCTTCGAACCTGAGATACACTACCGCTGCGAAGCCGTTCTCACTCGCGTCAACGAACGTGTGCATTTGAACTTTGCAGTTGCTTCCTAGTGACACAGACGCTCTATAACACCGTGGAATCTGGACGTTGGTTACCTCCGGCAGAACCTTCAACCATGTCAGCCACTTCTGGAACTGTGGTTCTTCAATGGGGGTGTCCCAATCAACCGAGGATCTCCAAATCTCCTGCAGCAGTACTTTCAGCCCGCATAATCGTAAACAATAAAGGGATGATTCACAGTATCATTATGTACCATAAATAAGTATATATGTACGATTCTAGTCAGCGTGTATAAAAATGATAAGCATACAATACCATAAATTGTCCTTAGGATACCATATATTGTATTATGCAAAACAACTATATGGGATAAAGGCGGTTAAGTATAATTACCATTCAATAAGGTTGATATTTCAGAACAAAATTTCAGGTGTAATACAAGACATATAGCTCTTGTATAATCAACTTTAAAATCATAGAACTATATGTCATAACATTCTGGAATATTTGGATTATTAAATTTGGTTTTAAAAAGGAAAGTAAACGTTATACTGTGTTAATAGTTCATTTAGGTAATTTAACATTATGGTGTATTTTCGTGTTATATTCAAACGATTAAATTCGATAAGCACTTACTATATTCCATATAGTTCGTATTTATTCCTTTTTCTTGGATCAGGGATTATGACTGACCTTAATCTTACAACTACTGACAGCATGATACCATTATTTAAGTGAACTGCTAGTATAGTGGTACCATGTTGACAGTAAATGTGAGATCGAATTCAGCCTTAGGCTAACGATTCAGTTTTGTGTAAAAACTAATTTATTCTTAAGAAAAATCCACCTTCAATAAAACAAAACAAAAGTAAAAAAACTACCGCTTTACATTAAACGTAACAACCAATAGCAATTCATTTTCATATAACATATCAAATGGCACTATTGTGCACAGAACACGATGTATAAAACATAACATAACATAAGTATACTCGGTCCGTGCCGATCTTAACGGACCATCGCTAGTGGTTTCACACCGGTATTACCGGGTCACGGCCGCAACTGCGTAATCCACCACATCATGCCACTCGTCAATCAGCTGCAAGCACTTTCAGTACTATTTACTCAACTTGAAACGGCCACCACAAAAAAAAAACGAGTAAGGTCCCAAGAAGTCGCCGAACAGCGCCAAACGGGTGCCGAATATCTCACGGTTGCCATCCAGCAGCAGTAGCTGCCACCGATGAGGTCTTCCGGTAAAGAAATTCACAGTAACTGCAAAGGATCAATTTTGCGTAAGAAAAATGTAAGCTTATGATAGAATAGCTTTTTACCTTGTACATTTATTCACCAGCCTTGGTTGATCTTCCCGGGAGTCACTTCATACTGAAGACAACATAATTTATTGAAGACAACAATTTGTACATAATTGAATTAAGTAAAACACTTTTGTTTTACACTCTAGATTTTCAAATCAACATGGCGTGAAGCAACTGGAGCAAAACTAAAATAGGGTAAACTTGTTCACTAATACAAGTACATAAATTATTCCACTTATCATTTTATCATCATATTAGGATTCAGTAGATCCCAGTGTGCGTGTAATTTCGATCTATTGTGATTAATGGAGGATGATTAATGATAGTATTTGGATTATATACCGTATCATAACCATGTCTGTGACAGTTCAGTTAGAATATTATAGCATTTTTTGAATGAGGGTTTTCTCAAAGGGAAAATAAATACTTATCGTTGGATGGTATACCATATTTTAAGAATATGTAGTATTGACAACATAAAATGTTTTACCATACGTTACCGATAAGAGCGTACAGTAAAAGTATAAATGAATGATAACTCAAGAAGTAACGGCACGACTTAAATCATTTCTATAGTATGAACCACTTCATAAATAGTTTTTGATTATGCGGGAGGTACATGAGAAAGTGCGTAATGAAGCCAAGCGGGTCGAACATCATCATAAGCGTTCGAAGCACCTCACGTTTAGTGGGTCGACGGTCCCCGGACAGCAGGTCCTGGTCGTACCTTGGAGACACCTTGAAAGTGAAACAGTCCGTAGTCGTATTCCACCAAAGGCCTAACACCTTTTCGGTGACGTTTCCTTCTTCTCCAGCACTGAGGTTCTTTTCGTTAGTCGCTGCCGCCTGCAGGGACGCCAGTACGGTCGATGAATTGGACAGCCAATTTCGCATTTCGAAACCTCCTGCGGCATGGATGCGTTTCACGTCCTGTGCCAGCTTTACAGCTTCTTCCTCCGTTTCGACGCTGGCAAGCATGTCGCCAACATAATGCTTCCTCACAATGGCATCGACGACTTGCGGGCACTCGTGTTCGAATCGTTTCGCATTGATATTTTTAACATACTGGGCTGTCGTAGGCGAACAGCAGGCGCCAAATGTCATCACTTTCATAACATACACATCCGGCGCACCATCCTCCGCATCTTCCTTCCAGTAGAATCGCAGGCAATGCTGGTCTTCCTCCCTCATCAACACCTGGTGGAACATTTCTCGTAGGTCCCCGCATACCGCGACTCGAAACTCCCGGAACTGAATCAAGACTAACAGTAGAGACATCAATTGATCGGGTCCTTTCAGTAAAACCGAGTTCAAGGAGATTCCTTGGACGGTAGCTGCTGCATCCCAAACCAACCTCAATTTTCCTGGTTTGTTGGGATTATAGACCGGAAACACTGGCAGATACAACTCACGCGGTTGACGATGCCTCAGTTCATCTCCGGTCAGTTTCCGGACATACCCTTTCTGGACGTACTCGGCCATTTTTGCACGTAGTGCCTCCGCCAATCCTTCGTCCTTCTTCATCCGCCGCTCTAAACACTCCCATCTCCTGAGAGCCATAGCTTTACTATCGGGAAGCCGCACTGCGTCATACTTCCAAAGAAGGCCTGATTCATAGCGGCCGTCCTTGGGTAGTGTCACCACTTCCAGAATTTCCATAGCACTCTGGTCGTCTACGGAGAGCGGTAACTTGTCAGGCTTAGAGATGCCCATGCTATCGAGAGTGAAGTAGTTTTTCATTGCTGCATGGAGACTTTCGTCAGAACCTTCGTTGCACTCGCACGCTTGTACAGCGTGGTAGTTTACATGATTTCTGAGATGATTGGACGAACAGCTCCCGTACACGATCCATCCTAGACGGGTTTTGACGGGAATCGGTTCGGATGGTTTTCCTTCGCGACTCTTGAGCGCATGCCCAAGTTGCGCGTTATCCAGTCCAATCAGGATTCGCGGACTTACTTCAGTGTAGGAATCGAAGGGGATCCCAGTGAGATGACTATACTGACTCTGCATTTCCGAAGCTATCAGGGTTTGTGGCCGGAGTTTCAGCTCATGTATAGTCCGAACATCCGCCAGTTTGTACTTTTGGGATGTATTTCTCACAGAAGAGATGACCACCTCTACCTTTTGAGATTCGTTCTCCATTCTTCTGCTACCACCTGTCCATTTCAAACAGAGTGCTTTGTTTGGTCCTTGTAACCCAAGCTCCTGTGCAAGAGAATGCTCCATGAGGGTTAGCTCGGACCCATCATCGATGAAAGCGTACGTCTGAATCATCTTCGACGGACCGTGGAGCACAACTGGAACAATCCGGAATAGCACGTCGTTTGTCTGCGCTTGATGAACGTTACAACTGGTGTTCGTAGCAGCTTCCACCCGGGAGCCGTTTCTGGAGGCTTCGGTTCTCTCGGAGTGAAGCAAAGGGTGGTGCAGGTAGGTACATTCTCTAACTCCACATTTACTTTGCTGTCTGCAGGTGCCGTTGTGTTTGCGAAGACACTTACGGCACAGCTTCGCTTCCCGTATTACTGCCCACTTCGACTCGTAGCTCAGCTCGACGAACCTTTTGCACTTAGCAAGTGACGGACAAGAACCTTTGCATACAAGGCATTCCTTTAGAGAATCTCTCGATTGGGTACGCGTATCTTTAGCTGGAGCTGCAGAGAATCCGGATCGATCGTTGCTAGTTTCGGTGTGGACGTTGATGAATCCATCTTTCTTGTTGACTCGACTTCGTGGAGCGTTGATGGACGTCTGCATGACTGCGCTTGCATCCTCCGCCATGGAGTATAACCAGGTACTGAAGTCCACGAGATTTGTGGCCGGATTGCCTCTAGTGTATTTCGCCCAGTCCAGCTTCAGCATCGACGGTAATCGATGTTCCAACTCGAGCTTGAGTGAGGCGTTGTACACGAAGTCCTGTACCCCACAGGCTTCTATCGTTGCTACTAAATTTTCGACAGTGAGCGCAAAGTAGACCAGACTCTCTGTACGATCGATCTCCGGGGGTGGTTCTGAATGAATTTTCCTTATCGCTGCTTGAACGATCGCTTCTGGACTGCCGTAGAGCATCTTCAGTGTTGTAAGGACACCATACACGTTGGAAGGATGTAGCAACCAACATCTTACAGCATCCAGTGCCTTTCCTTTTAGGCACTTACGTAGACGAAGCATGTTCTCTTCATTGGAAAAGCCACACATCTGTGTTGATGAGGTGAACATCGAGAAGAAAAGTGGCCAGTCCTCGGGGTTTCCATAGAATTCAGGCAAGTCCTTAGATACTGCTTGTCTGGCGGCCATCTGGCTTCGGTTGAGGATACATATGGTCTCCTCGACAGGAATTGGTTCAGGTTCCATTGCCGTGAGCGTTGGACCGGTCACTGATGGTCGAGGGGGAAACTGCGGTCTTAACATGGATGCCGGGAACGTAGAGTAACGCTGAGAGGTAGGATCCGTTGGACGAAGCCGCGTCTGTGGCGTAGAACGTTGTTCGGGAGCGAAATCTGGTATGGTGTTACGCCGCCCTCCTTGCGAACGATGTTGCTGTCCTACTTGTCGTTGGTCGACCACTACTGACTGATCGGCGAGTCCAGGTGGAAACCTCGGTTCTTCCGAAAGATTCTCTTCTTCGACTCCAGAGTCTTGAACTACTCCGCCGCGT
>NW_027041266.1:0-17500 GCF_037179485.1 Ochlerotatus camptorhynchus | reverse complement strand
GAGCGGCTATTTTTTACGATTTATGAGACGATTTCAATTTGACTATTTTGAACACTGGTGAAGCGACACGTATAGCAAAACCTCCGGCTCGAGAAAGCCGACTCGACCTATCTTTGTGTTCAAGATCGCTATCATTGGATTGTCAGTGGAAGGTTATCAATGATCCCCATGGTAGCGATCATTTGCCAATCATCATTTCAATAAAGTGTGGCCCTCACTCTGCAGAACCATCTCGGGTTCCATTTGATCTTACAAGGAACATCGACTGGCAGAAATATGCAACGGCGGTGACAATCGGTGTCGAATCAATAGATGCGCTTCCACCATTGGAAGAATATCGATTCCTAGCCGATTTGATTTACAAAAGCTCACTGGAAGCACAAAAAAGAAAAGTTCCAAGTGCACCCTTTAAAAGGAGACCAGCCACACCTGGTTGGGACGAAGAATGCACAAAATTGTATGTAGAAAAATCTGATGCTTTCAAAGCTTTTCGTAGACACAAAACCTCCACTTACTTCGAGGAATATTCAAAGCTTGAGACAAAGCTGAAACAATTAATCAAAGCAAAAAAACGCGGTTATTGGCGCAATTTCGTCGAGGGACTCTCACGAGAAACCTCAATGAACACCTTGTGGAGGGTGGCTCGCAACATGCGTAACCGCTCATCTTTCAATGAGAGTGAAGAATACTCCAACCGATGGATATTCGATTTCGCTAAAAAGGTCTGTCCGGACTCAGTTCCAGCACAAAATATTCTTCGAGAAGCGTCTCCTAGCGGCGGCTCTCTGGATAGACCATTCTCAATGCTGGATTTCTCTATGGCTCTTCTTTCATCGAACAACTCCTCACCGGGAAGCGATATGATTAAATTCAATCTTCTGAAAAATCTCCCAGATATCGCTAAAAGACGCTTGCTAGATTTATTCAATTCCTTGCTAGAAAACAACATTGTACCGCCTGAATGGAGACAGGTCAAAGTAATAGCCATTAAAAAACCTGGCAAATCAGCGTCTGACCATAACTCATACCGTCCGATTGCTATGCTTTCGTGCATTAGGAAATTGTTGGAGAAAATGATCCTTCGGAGACTCGATCACTGGGTCGAATCAAATAACTTGCTATCAAATACACAATTTGGGTTCCGCAAGAGCAAAGGAACAAACGATTGTCTAGCGCTGCTTTCCACAGATATTCAACTGGCCTTTGCACACAAGGAGCAATTGGTTTCAGTATTCTTGGACATTAAGGGGGCTTTTGATTCAGTTTCCATTGAAATTCTGTCAGACAATCTGCACAGATGTGGACTTTCTGGAATTTTAAATAATTTCTTGTACAATTTGTTGTCAGAAAAGCAAATGAACTTTTCTCTTGGACAACTGACAACTTCCAGAATTAGTTACATGGGCCTGCCCCAAGGCTCATGTCTCAGCCCTCTTCTTTATAACTTTTACGTCAAAGATATCGACAACTGTTTGGCAGAACAATGCACGCTAAGACAACTTGCAGATGACGGTGTGGTTTCCGTAAGAGGTCCACATGCCGTGGACTTGCAAGGACCATTGCAAAATTCTTTAGATAACTTGTCTTCTTGGGCTATGAATCTAGGGATCGAATTCTCGCCGCAGAAAACTGAACTGGTAGTGTTTACTCGAAAGCGGTACCCAGCCCAAATGCAGCTTAATCTTTTGGGCAGAAACATTACCCAATCATTGTCTTTCAAGTACCTTGGGGTCTGGTTTGATTCAAAGTGCACTTGGAATGCCCATATTACGTATTTGAAGCAAAAATGTCAGCAGAGGATCAACTTTCTCCGTTCAATTTGCGGCACATGGTGGGGTGCTCATCCGGGAGACCTCATAACGCTTTATAAAACAACTATTCTCTCTGTTCTAGAGTACGGCTCTTTCTGCTTTCTCTCGGCAAGAAAAAGTCACCTAATAAAATTGGAACGAATTCAATATCGTTGTCTGCGTATTGCTCTAGGCTGTATGCACTCAACGCATAACATGAGTCTCGAGGTTCTGGCAGGAGTAACACCCCTCCAGAACCGTTTCTGGGAGCTCTCTCTCAGAATACTAATCAAATGCGGAGTGACGAACACACTTATAATTGCTAATTTTGAAGAAATTCTTGGGTTGAACACACAATCTCGATTTATGAGAATCTACCACCACTACATATCATCAGATATGTGTCTTCCTTGTTATACTCCAGACCGTGTTCACTTCACCAATCGCAGTTCCTCAATTGAATATGATCTGACCATGAAACAAGCAACTCATGGGATTCCCGATCAACTTCGACCTATTATTATCCCACGTATTTTTACTGAAAAGTACCAACAAGTCAATTGCATGAAAAGATATTTTACAGACGGGTCCCGTCTCAATGGATCCACTGGCTTCGGTGTCTTCAATGAAAACTCTAGCGCCTTCCGCAAACTTCAGGAACCTTGTTCCGTTTTTGTTGCTGAGCTGGCAGCAATCAACTTCGCATTGGGGATGATTTCCAATATGCCCACAGACCATTACTTCATCTTCTCGGATAGTCTCAGTTTGATTGAGGCTATTCGGTCGATGAAACAAGGTAGGCACTCATCTTATTTCCTTTCAAAGGTAAGGGAGCAGATGTGTGTGCTGGTCGAAAGATCATATATGATTACCTTTGTATGGGTCCCCTCACATTGCTCAATCCCAGGCAATGAGAAGGCGGACTCTCTCGCAAAGGTGGGCGCGCAGGAAGGCGAATAGTATGACAGGCAAATTTCACACGATGAATTTTACCATTTAGTGCGTCAGAGTACCTTTTCGAGTTGGCAAACCGATTGGGACACTGGAAATCTTGGACGGTGGTTACATTCAATTATTCCTAATGTTTCTTCGAGAGCGTGGTTTAAAGGCTTGGGCTTAAGTCGTGACTTCATTCGCGTGATGAGTAGACTTATGTCCAACCACTACTCGCTAGATGCTCATCTCAATAGAATAAACCTCGTGGACAGCAACATCTGTCGGTGTGGAAACGGTTACGATGACATCGAACACGCAGTTTGGCAATGTACGGATAATGACGCCGCCAGAGAGCGACTTTTGAATACCCTCGAGGCCCAAGGAAGACAACCCTATGTTCCTATCAGAGACGTGTTGGCAACCCGTGATCTCTGCTATATGCAGTCCGTTTATGTTTTTCTTCAAATGTCTAGTATAAGAATTTAATTCCTTTTGTCTTTTGTCTCTCTTTATTAGTTTTTGTTTGTCTTGTCCCCCCGTCTCGATGAGTCTCATCGTCGCCACTGGTCACCCACCATAGCCGGTCGAACTCCGGACGAAGCTAGAACAGCACTACCGTTCATACTGGCGACAACGCTCTGATGAGACAACGAAACCCTACCCCAAGCTCCTCCCCTGATCCTATCCTTCGAAAATGTACCCTTCTAACCTCGAGTAAGCCGCGAGTAATCGGCCCAACTCCTACTAGACATAGAATTAAGTGAATTTTGTTACACACAGTGGACAATGAATTATCGGCTCCGTAAAGCTAACGCGATTGAGCCTCCCAAATAAACGAACTAGATAAAAAAAAAACTGAAATTCAACTAGCCTATGTGCAAAAACAGAAAATGGGTACAGTTTTATTGGACATTAAAAGGGATTTTGATTCTGTTTGTATCGATGTCCTGTCGGATAAACTCCACGATAGAGGGCTTTCACCAATTATGAACAATTATTTGAGCAAATTGGTGTCTGAGAAATATATGAGCTTTTCTCATGGAAACTCGACAACTTCACGAATTAGTTATATGGGTCTCCCCCAGGGCTCATGTTTAAGCCCCCTTCTTTATAATTTTAAAAGACATTGATGATTTTCTTGATGAAAATTGCTCGCTAAGGCAGCTTGCAGATGATGGCGTTGTGTCTGTTATAGGGCCAAGTGCACCGGACCTACAAGCAAGGTTGCAAAGACTTATTTCAGCTAAAACAATGTTTTTCTAAATTATGAAATAATTAGATGCCATGATCAAATTTTGAATTGGTAGGATACAAGAAGAGGTTGCAAAGAATGTGTTTGACATATTAAACCTGTTTATTTCACTTCATGAGAGTCACAATCAGCGATTTTTCACAAACTCACTCACTCACTCACTCACTCACTCAGCGATCAGCAAATCATAGAAAACAAAATTAAGTTTTATGTTTCCAACGCATACTTTGTAACCTCTTCTTGTAAGTTACAAGTAAAACATGCCATCATACCATCTTTTGGTTTTATTATTCCGAAAAACATTATTTTAGCTGAAATGAGTCTTTGCAACCTTGCCTACAAGGACAATTGTAAGATACCTTAGACAATTTGTCTACTTGGGCTATGAAGCTAGGTATCGAATTCTCTCCGGAGAAAACTGAGTTGGTTGTTTTTTCTAGGAAGCTTTTATAGTTCCTCTGTAAATTTTGATCTGACCATGTTGCAAGAATGCAAGATCACTATCGGTCGATGGTTGTTCCCTTAATTTTTGCAAACAAGTACCACCATGTCAGTAACAATAGGAGTTTTTTCACAGATGGATCAACTATAAACGCTTCTACTGAATTTGGAGTATTCAACGAATTTCATAGCGCCTCATATAAATTGCAAAAACCCTGTTCCGAATACGTTGCGGAACTAGCAGCCACATTCTACGCAGTAGAAAAAATCAAGGTTGCTGATCCTCGCAGCGAAACACAATTCCACAGAACAGAAGGGGAAGTGCAAACAAATCGGTGAATCAAAAAGTGGCACATTTTTATGCTCAACAAGCGATGCGTTGCGGTAGCGTTCCACACGGGCTTTCTATACGCACTCACACTATCATAACATGCTGCCTATCTTAACTGCAGGCAGAAGATGCCTTCTACCGCTAGGTGCGCTAGTGAATAGTGGAGCCACTTTCTGATCCGAAGTTCCCCTTCTGTTCTGTGACAATTCGTTAAATATTTCTCTCGATGTTGCAGAAGTAGTGCTGCATGAGAGCGGCTCTCTTCTCGTGCACGAGTATACACTGATAGGCAAAATAAAGTGCCCACCCCATCATTTTTGAAATTTCTCTCATTTATTTGGTTCAAATTCAAATAAACACACCGTAGTCTGTTTCGATGTCTTACCTTTATTATTCTTTTAAAGTTACACCTATGGAATACTGAAAATATAAAGTTTTACTTGAAGTAAAAGAAAATCAATTTGGATTGAAAAAGAAAACAGTGACAAAAAAAAGTGCCCACTTCAAAAATCGGTATGTTTTCGATAAGTTTCCATCGGAAAACCCCTCGATTGTTTTTGTTTTGAAAGTTTGACATGTATTGAAGCAAACGGGTGGAACTGGTGCATTTGTACACGTGATCGCATTTGAATCAGTTGAAAAAAATGGAGGACGTAGTGATTTCGAAAGCAATTCCCGTGTGTATCCGAAAATTGGTTGTTCGTGATGTGCAAAACGGTGAATCGCACCGGTCTGTCGCTAGGAAGTACAATATCAGCAAAACAGCGGTCGGGAAAATTCTGCAGAAAATGAAATCGTTCGGATCAGTGGTGGATCGCCCTGGCAGAGGCAGGATGCGCAAAACGGATGCGAGAACGGACACCAAGATCATGCGTGAAGTGAAGAAGAACCCGAAGGTAACTGTCCGCGAGATCCAGGAGGCTCTTCAGCTAACAGTTTCCAGTCGAACTGTTCGTCGCCGTCTCGTAGCACAGGGGTTGAACAGCAAAGTTGCTCGGAAGCGCCCATTTATCAGCAAGGCAAACAAAGTCAAACGGCTTAAGTTTGCTAAGGAGCATGCTGATAAGCCCCTAGAGTTCTGGAAAACGGTTCTCTGGACGGACGAATCAAAATTCGAACTGTTCAACCGGAAGCGACGGGTTCGTGTGTGGTGTAGATCGGGTGAGGAGCTTCAGGAGCGCCACATACAAGGCACGGTGAAGCATGGAGGAGGAAATGTGATGGTCTGGGGGTGCTTTTCGTGGGGTGGAGTGGGAAGCCTGGTGAAAATCGACGGGATAATGACGGCAGATTCCTACATCGACATCCTGCGGGAAAATCTGGAAGTTTCGCTGATCCAGACGGGCCTTGAGGAGAAATTCGTATTCCAGCAGGACAACGATCCGAAGCATACTGCCAAGAAGACTAAGTCTTTCTTCCGGTCATGTCGAATTAAACCACTGGAATGGCCTCCACAAAGCCCGGACCTCAACCCCATCGAGAATTTGTGGGCGATTCTCGATGCCAGGGTTGACAAAACTGGTGTTACCAATAAAAATAACTATTTTGAAGCCCTGGAGCGCGCCTGGGAAGAACTAGATCCACAGCACCTGAAGAATCTAGTGGAGAGCATGCCGAAGCGCCTGCAGCTGGTCCTGAAGGCCAAAGGAGGACACATTAACTATTAGGCTGGTATTCTTTTACTTTATTTTATGTTTTCTGGAGTTAAAATGCAGTGGGCACTTTTTTTTGTCACTGTTCTTTTTTACACCCATTTTGATTTTTTTTTCTTCGAGTCAGTCTCTTCTTTTTATCTGGTATTCTATAAGTGAAACTTAAAAAGAATATAAAGAATAAGATATAAAAAATACTACAGTGTATTTACTTTAATTTGAACCAAATAAATGAGAGAAATTCAAAAAATGATGGGGTGGGCACTTTATTTTGCCTATCAGTGTATATCTCCCACGAATAATTGTAAATAGTTCGGTTTTGCGCTTCTTCTACATTATCTAGTCGTTCGCTGAGCTACGGCTTTAGGCAAACCAACAATCGTCACTCATCCTCTTGTCCGTTACAGGACGAGTTTAGTTGGGTCCATTCAATTCGATTGCTATTCGTTTCTGGGTAATCTTGGGTTGTTGTGTGGTTGGAATCGCTGGAGGAGAAATTGTTTAGGGATGACTAGGTAGAGAAAAATATGCGTGGAAGCATCGGGAATGCGCTCCCAGGTGTAGTGATTTGGTGAGTACGTTCCAGTTGAAGATTGTTGAAAAGTGTATTTGTGATGATGCAAAATATGGTTTAGATGATTTCATTTGGTTTAGATGATGTGTATCCAAATAAAACATATTACATAATGCACACTAAGATTATTTTACCGAAATCTGTGAAATTTTACCGAATTCTCAACAGCTAAACGTTCGGTAAACAGTTCGGTGATTTTTTACAGATTTCCTGTAAGTTTTCACAGATATTCGGTGAAAAATTACAGAAAATCTGTGAAAAATCACCGAACTGTTTACCGAACGTTCAGCTGTTGAGATTTCGGTAAAATTACACAGATTTCGGTAAAATAATCTAAGTGTGTAAATACGCACAGGGCATCGTCTGCTGACCATTGCCGCGGGTATATCGTGGGAGTCCCAGGTACCCGGTTCAAGCTTTAGTTGGCGGCGGTGGCTCTTCTTGACCTTCTACCCCCTGAGTAGTTAGTGTGAATAAGAGCGTCTATGTGATGTTTTGCTGTACCTGTTGTGGACATCTAATGCATCCTGTTCCCTTAACTTGTTGAGGACACCCTGTCTTGCCTCAAAAGTTATCCTTTTTAAAGTACTAGTCTTCACAACATAAAGGGCACCATTACGGAGCATGAGATTTGATCAAATTATTCGCAGTTCTACTTGTCAAACGCCCCCGGCTGGGTGAGGGATAGAGGGATGACACACACACACACACTATTCGTTTCTGGGTAATCTTCACAAAGAATGCAAGATTCCACTCGCCACGAGCGTTCACGGCGATGAGATGTACTGGACGCTTGAGTGCTAGCTTGACGCTGCGCTAGAGCGAAGCATTTTTAATCATTCATCAATCGCACTACTGTGTGTATGTGCGAAAACAGTAACTTTAAGGTAGGAAGAATCTCTATAAATAAAAATGAAATAGTATTCGTATGTCGCGCTATAACTCGAGAACGGATTGTCGGATTTTCAAGATTCTTTTTTTATTTTGTTTGTTTTGGCAGCACAGCGTTTGCCAGGTCAGCTAGTAAAAGAATACAAAGATTTCATTAGCCTTTGCACCTACAACCTACAAACCCTTGGTGCTGTTGACCAAACTCCATAGCGCGTTTGGCGCCATTAAATATATGGTACAATATTTAATTGTGTAGTATTGAATGAAAGGTGTTGGTGACCGTGTAACACAAAACAATCGGTACCACCACTGAATATAAAACGAAGATCTATTGAATGTTAAGCAATTTAAATGTAGTATGTGAAACATATTTTGATGCGTTTAATTAAAAACACGTAAGTACAATCCCATGTGGTCGGATGCGTAGAGGAGATCTTCCAACGAACTCACTATGGCAATTTCTGCTGAGCTGTGGGTATCAGACAGGAGTAATGATCTGAGAAGTCACATATACCGGTTACAGTAAAAAAAATGTTTTCGATACCTAGTTCATGAGTCATGGATTTTCAAATTATGCCAATTTCGAAATAATCGAGAAGTTATATAGCGAAAATTGATGTTATGTCGGCCTAAAGGCCCCTAATTTGGGCCCATACAAAATTTAACAATCGAATAAATTTTCAAAAGTGACCAAATATCTTTTAGTACCGTCCCAATGACGCGTTCATCTAGGTAAAATTGATAAATAGCAGATTTTAAGCGATAAGCCCGATCTTAGATCCATAGGCCAACATTAGAGCCATTTCCCCTACATTACTCTGAAAAAAATTTCCAGCGAAAGATAAAAAGTTTTTTAGTATGAAAAAAATTAATTGAAAAATTTTCATCAACCTGGCAATATTTTTTCCTGATTTTCCACCGTGTAAATTTTAATGGAAAACATTTTTCAGTTTATATATTTTATGGATCACTGAGATATTTTCCTTGGTCTCTGAGTTATACATTATTTTTATCTGTAAGCAAAAATTCATAAAATTCTGATACCTTTCGGCCCATCCGGTCTGATAAAAAAAAACCCAATCATCGTTTTGCACTTTTTAGTTTTCTTTTTTCCAATAATCACCTTTCTCTAAACAGGTTACGAACAGCCTTAATTTCGTCCGATGATTCAAAAAATTCCATAATAATAATATTAGCACGATAGGTTTATTAATTTGCAATAGACTTACCATTCGAACAATGCCATCCTCGTCCGTGTACGATAAGTGGGGCCAACAATAAATTTGCACCTTCCCATTCTGGATACCTTATGGGAAAGTTGTGTTCCACTTCCGGGTGGCGGGCATTAAAGTGCCGTTTGATGTTCCCCGGATTGAACACCTTTTGTTATATTGTTTATATTGGCGAGGCAATGATATTTGCACCAACTGCCAACTTTTACTTCTTCCACGTCACTTATCTTCCTCGGTTCGTCTTGCTCATATTGGCAGTTGCACTCGCCGCGAGTATTAAACTGACTCACCGTGAACGTTCATTGAGGCCTTCACTCTCATCCGATCACACCAGTTCTTAAAGAACGATGAGAATGGAACGAGAGCAAATGGAAGGCAGTACCAGGGCGTCACAATATCAGCTTCAATCAGTCAGCATCGTGCTCTCTTGCCGTGCGGATCTATTTGCTTTTTGCTGAAGGAAGTTTTACTACTACCTAAAGCTACAACAAATTTAAACAGCACTTTTCAGTGCTCAACCTGTAAAAAATTTCTACCTTGTTCAACTCCTCTTATTTAACTTCGTGAAAGTTAAGTTTTCACTATAAATTGGACGTCGGGGTGAATGCCGTGTATTGGCTGAAACACTGGACGGATTTAAATGTCTTCTCAAGTATCTTACTGAGAAGAAGCACAATTTTTTTACTTACGACACCAAAACTGAACGTGTGTTCAAGGTTGTCATGAAAGGACTGCCCAGTGGTGAATCCCTGGATCAGATCAAAGATGAACTGGCAAAATTACTTGGAGTTGTGCCACTCCAAGTAATCAAAATGAAAATGAAATCCCGTCCTGGCGATTCGCGCAACGGGATTTCTAATGATTTTTATTTAGTTCACTTCAACTCAAGTGAACTAAACAACCTTAAGGCCTTAGAAAAAGCTAGCCTTATGCTCCATGTCCGAGTGAAGTGGGAACACTTCAGGAAGACTGTTGAAAATTTCCAAAACCTCACTCAGTGCCGTAAGTGCCAGGGATGGGGTCATGGAACTAAAAATTGCTACATGCCAGCTAAATTGTGGTGATTCCTCTCACGCAAAGGACGACTGTCCTGTGAAGGAAGATCCTAAGAAATTTAAATGTTCAAATTGAGGTGAAAGCCACAAATTCCAATTTTTGGGAATGTAAGACTCGCAAAGCGATCCTTCAATCAGGTAGGAAACGCTCCACGTTTCCGAACAGGTACAAATTCCTCTGCTGTTAACAACGGTCAGCGAGGAACAAATTCTACATTCGTACCCGTAGGTACAAATATCACCCCTGCTTCAAATGTTTCATCTGTACCTACTCCCCTCGCTGCTAACAATGTTCAGCGAGTTAATGGAGCTACCTATGCTGCTATTGCAGCGGGTAGAAATCAAAATACTAACCAACGTTCTAACGGAAATTTTGACAATTTTGACTTAGGAAGCATTACTGCTCCTAAAATGGAATTTTTACAGAATTCATTAATTGACATGATTTCTGATATGCTTAAATCTAACTCCATGTTTGATGCTATTCAAACTGGAGTAAAATTTGCTAATACTATTGTCATGACTTTAAAATTCAGTAATGGATTTTAAAGCATTAAACATTTTAAATTGGAATGCTCGATCTCTTAAAGATAATAAAGACGAGCTATATAACTTTTTGAGAGTTCATAACGTGCATATTGCCGTTATAACTGAAACGTTCCTTAAACCTGACCATAAGGTTAAGAAGAACTCAAATTATTTAATTTATAGTAATGATCGTCTTGATGGACCCTGTGGTGCCGTTGCCATCATTGTTCATAGACGAATAAAACATAAAATTCTTTCTTCATTTGAAACCAAAGTTTTTGAAACTTTGGGAGTTTCTGTTGAAACAAAATTTGGACAACTTACGTTTATAGCTGCCTATTTGACATTCCAATGCGTAGGCCAGCAAAAGAATTTTCTCAAGGGTTACCTTCAGAAACTTACCCGTCATAGGTCTAAATTCTTCATTATTGGTGATTTTAATGCAAAACACCGCTCATGGAATAATGCTCAAAGCAATTCCAATGGTAATATTCTGTTTGATGATTGTTCTGCAGGTTATTACACTGTTCAATATCCAAACAGCCCAACATGCTTTTCTTCTGCAAGAAATCCCTCAACTATTGATTTGGTCTTAACTGATTCACTTCAACTTTGTAGCCAACTGGTTACCCATGCTGACTTCGGTTCTGATCACCTTCCAGTAACTTTTGAAATTTCCCAAGAAATAATTTCTAATCCCAACAGCTCTACTTTCAATTACCATAGGGCTTTGGTCTTAACTGATTCACGTCAAGCAATATCGAACATTTATGGAATATAACTTCGATCCAAACATTCCTTTGCAAACCAAAGATGAAATTAATTATGCTCTTGAATCTCTGACTACTTCTATAGTTGAAGCAAGAGCTGCCTCAGTACCAAAATGCGAGGTTAAATTCGATTCAATTATAATAGACGATGATCTTCAGCTCTTGATCCGTCTTAAAAATGTCCGTAGGAGACAATTTCAAAGAACACGCGATCCTGCCATGAAAGTTATCTGGCGGGATTTGCAAAAACAAATTAAAAAGCGATTCTCTGCCCTGAGGAACAAAACTTTTGAAAATAATGTTTCTTAATTAGACCCGAGTTCCAAACCCTTTTGGAAACTCACAAAATTTTTGAAAAAACCTCAAAAGCCAATTCCAGCGCTTAAAGAAGGTGGTAACATTTTGATCACAAATTTGGAAAAAGCCCAGAAACTTGCTAAGCAATTCGAGAGTTCCCATAATTTCAGTTTGGGTCTTACTAGTCCTATTGAGAATCAGGTTGCTCGGGATTTTCGGAATATTTTCTCTCGGGAAAATATTTTTGATGATTCCTGGGGGACTGATTTGGACGAAGTAAGGTCTATAACTAAAAAAAAATTCAAAATATGAAAGCTCCAGGTGATGATGGAATTTTCTATATCCTCATCAAAAAACTCCCAGAGAGTACCTTGTCTTTCTTGGTAAAATTATTTAACAGATGTTTCCATTTGGCATACTTTCCTGATAAATGGAAAAATGCAAAAGTTGTTCCAATTTTGAAGCCGGATAAAAATCCAGCTGAAGCTTCTAGCTACCGTCCCATAAGTTTGCTTTCTTCAATAAGTAAACTTTTTGAAAAGATAATTTTGAATAGAATGATGCTTCACATCAATACGAACTCAATTTTTGCAGATGAGCAGTTTGGATTTCACCATGGGCATTCAACTATTCATCAACTCTTAAGAGTTGCCATTTTAATTCGTTCAAACAAATCTGAAGGCCACTCAACTGGAGTTGCTCTTCTAGACATAGAAAAAGCATTCGACAGTGTTTGGCATTAAGGTTTGATTGCTAAATTGAAAAACTCTACATTATGAAATTAGTTCAAAATTATTTAACTGACAGAACTCTGCAGGTAAATTATCAAAATTCCAAATCTAATCGACTACCTGTTAGAGCAGGAGTTCCTCAGGGTAGCATTCTTGGGCCTATATTGTATAACATTTTCACTTCGGACCTCCCTGATTTGCCTCAGGGTTGCCACAAATCTTTGTTCGCTGATGACACAGGCATTTCCGCTAAAGGAAGAAGTCTTCGTGTTATTTGCAGCAGACTGCAGAAAAGTTTAGATATTTTCTCTTCTTATTTACAAAAATGGAAGATTTCTCCCAACGCTTCCAAAACTCAACTTATAATATTTCCACATAAGCCCAGAGCTTCCTTTTTGAAACCTAGTAGTAGTCACATAGTCACTATGAACGGAGTTCCAATTTCCTGGTCAAACCAAGTGAAATATCTTGGATTGGTTCTTGACCAAAAATTAACTTTTAAAGATCACATTGAGGGCATTCAAGCCAAATGTAACAAATATATAAAATGTTTGTATCCTCTTATAAACAGAAAATCCAAACTTTGCCTGACGAATAAACTTCTAATATTTAAACAAGTTTTTAGACCGGCCATGCTTTACGCTGTGCCAATATGGTCTAGTTGTTGCACTACCAGGAAAAAAACACTTCAAAGGATTCAGAACAAAATTCTGAAGATGATTTTGAAGTTGCCTCCCTGGTACAGTACTACCGAAGTACATAGAATTTCGAATGTTGAGACTTTAGCACAAATGTCCAACAAAATAATTAATAAGTTCAGGCAAAAATCGTTACAATCCTCAATTGCAACGATTAATTCTCTTTATACTTAGATAAGATTTAGTTTTATTTTTTTAGTTTTAAGATATCAATTGTTATACTGACATGCAGGTTTAAAAAACCTGTTTAAAATACTGAATTGCCAAGACAGGAACAATGTAAAAACACATAGATATATATATCATAACAATTAAGGCTGGTAAGTTACTGTAGTAACTGGAGCACCTAGGTTAAAAATTAAATGTAATTTATTTTGAATTTGGAACAAATAAAGAGTTAAAAAAAAAATGCACCCCTATTCTGTATTTCGTTTCGAACGAAATTCTCATACAAAAAATATTTTTTTGTATGAGAATTTCGTTCGAAACGAAATACAGAATAGGGGTGATTATCAGCTTTAATCGACCAAATCGATGCGACGAAGAGACTGCTGGCTTTCTTTTTCTGTTAAAGTCGAACAGCTTCGCAGCATTCTAGAACCTCAGTCGGCGTGCACAAACAAATGTTCAATCACTTGTCTCTTTTTCTCCCGTCGCTCCATTGGTCTTCCTTTCAAGCTTCGGTGAAACGGATGAGCGAAAGAGCGCTCGACTTTGATAGTTTTCTCTTTCATGAAACACATCAACAGAGGTTTCATGACGTATATGACGGAAAATGAAATAACACAGTTAAAACATTTTTCACGTGAAAACACTTGAAGATTACACGTAATATTTTTAATTTATCTTCCATCCACATATTTATCTAAACAAAATGATCGAAAACGGGACATAACGCATTTTAAACAAATTGAAAGAGCGGTGATAGCGTGTTCGTGAGCCATAATGAGGTTTCGTTTAACTAGAAAATCGACGTTAGTTACATTGAAAGCGATGAGCAAAGCAACGAAGAGAAGTTCCACAGCCAGCCTTTCCTTCTAAGCGTCCTGCTTTTTTATTTTCGTTTCTTGCTGATAGTCTAGCTAGGCGTTATAGAAATGAAGCGTCGAACACGTATGTATGAGAGAAACAAAACACGACTTCATTTTAGAGCTTCGAAAATGTAGAGCCCTGGGCAGTACCAATACTCTTCGCACACAGTTCACTCACGAAGACTCACGATAATGGCACCGTTCGGTTCGTTCAGGAATGCATGCTTTGCTTTCGATATTCCAAACGCGTTCGGAGACGGTAAGCGCTTTTGAGTTGTACGAAACGAGTATCAGTAGCCTTGGAGCAAATTACCTCACTACCATCTGATCACTATTTTATTTTTACTGATAGCCTTAGCTCGTTGGAGGCTATTCGATCAAAGAGGCCGATAAAGCACTCCTCGTATTTCCTGACCAAAATCCGAGCTAAATTGAGTACTTTATCTAACTGCTCCTATATCATCACTTTAGTCTGGGTCCCATCTCATTGCTCTATTCCGGGTAACGAGAAAGCGGACTCGTTGGCTAAAGTGGGCGCTATGGAAGGCAATATTTTTGATCGACAAATCGCATTTCCGGAATTTTTCTCAATTACACGCCAGCAAGTCCTCACCAACTGGCAACAAAAATGGAATGAGAGTGATCTGGGAAGATGGTTACATTCTATTCTCCCACAGGTGTCGAACAAGCTGTGATGCAAAAGATTGGACATAAGCCGTGACTTTATACGTGTCATGTCGAGGCTCATGTCCAATCACTCTGCTCGTTAGATTCGCATTTCTTTCGAATCGGGCTCGGAGGCAGCAATTTGTGCGCTTATGGTAGTGGTTATCACGAGATCGACCACGTGATTTGGTCATGCACCCTCCATTGTGTTGCTAGATCCGAGTTATCCGCATCCCTTAGAGACATCTTGGCGAGCCGAGATCTCGATTATTGCAATTTAATTTACGTGTTTTTTAAACGGATAGATCTGAGGATTTAGTAGTTAGTGTCATCTTGTGTTCCCCCAAGTTGTTAGCTGCCCATCGATGTACCCCCATGTTTGTCATTTTATCAGTTTGTCGCTTAGTTAGAGATCAAGAGCCCATTGCTCTCCAAACCTTGTGTTCTCAATCCCTACCATGCTTATGTGAGATTAATTTTAGAATATTGTAGCGTTGTTTGGTCACCTATATGAAAAAGCATGAAGACCGAATAGAGTCCATTCAAAAGCAATTTTTATTATATGCACTACGTAAGTTAGGTTGGACGGCTTTTTCTCTCCCGTCATATGAAGCACGTTACTTGCTGATCAGCATTCAAACATTGAAAGAACATCGGGATTACGCAAAAATTTCTTTATTAAACAATATCATTTCGCAACGCATTGACTCAGCTGATATATTGTCAAGGTTAAATTTGTATGCACCTTCCCGACAATTACGCAATCGACACTTGTTCACTAAATTGACACTAAATTTGGACCGGTATATCAGATGATGACTGTTTATAATCATCATTGTGAAATTATTGACCTAAATATGCCCTCAACAGAATTAAAAATATATTTCAGAACCCTGCGAAGTCATAGAATAAGTCCTAATGTTAATATGTAGTCTACGATTTGATTGATTGACGAATAAATAAATAAATAAATCCATTTGCTACAATTTGTTACCCCTAACCTCGAGATAGCCGCGAGTAATCGGCCCCCGCTTTACTAACGTTAGTTTTAAGGGGGGAGTACACTTCGATTTTTCAAAAAAAAAATGCATTTTTTTGGGCTAAAAAAGGTTTCTTGGGATGTATACTTTAATTTAGAAAAGACTCCAAGTCCGCCAGAATATTCCTTACCGCTTTACGAAGCGATTTCCTAAAACATGTACCGGCGCGCTGAGAGAGCAATTTTATCTTTAGACGCGTTTATCTAGAAACGGGGTTTTTCAAACTGGCGTGGGAAATAACTCTAACCAGTTATCATCAAATGTGGATATCGCCTAGGTTTTCTTGTTCAGAATTAAATTCTGCTTAGAAAAACGTATCCACATTTTCGATTTTGTCAAAAATGGATTTTTAATCCACGATTTTCTAAGCATTTTTAGGGTGAAAAAATGGACTTTTTTTTTCCTAAGGCCACAACTTTTGAAAAAATTAATTAAAAAAAAATCGGAATACGTATTTCTAACCCAAATTTCATTACTAATCAGGATTTTTGTTCGATTTATGTTCCAGGATCACATGGAAAGGAGTATTTTCCCACGCCGTTTTCCGACTTCCGTGCGAAGACGCCCGCGCGACCTGGTGCACCGGCCACGGGGGAGATGCCAATCGAGTTCAAAAAAATACAAATTGTTGTTCGAAGGATGACATGATATAACATATTTGCCCTCCCTAAGTGTTTTATTACTTAAAAAATTAACGAAAATGCCTTACTTTTTGGACGTTCAAAGTGTACTACCCCCTTAAGTAATTTTGTAATCTTAACAATGAATATCGGTTCCGCAAAGCTACGGCAAATGATCCTGCAAAAATAAACGCATCATAAAAAAATGTGTGACTTATAAAGTGACACAGATGCGTCTTTTCAACTTTAGTTATTTTGAAATTTAAATTATTATTAATTACAGTTCCTAGCCTGTTTAGAGAATGACCACCAGGGATTGTTTTTTTCGGAAATTGGAAAAAACGAAACTACTTAAAACTACTATTTACAACTACAACTAACCAACAACTACTATATACACCTAACCTACTATATATAAATTGCGTATCAAAACATGTTGTGATGTACATTGGAGTCGCTTTTTACGCGGGTGATACGTCCCGCGTAAAAAAAAACAGCGTAAATTCCGAAATCCGCGTAAAAAAAACCGTGTAAAAAAACCGAATAAAAGCTACTCTAGTGTATAACGATAAACCGCGTTAATTCTGAAATCCGCGTAAAAAACGAAAATATTACGAAGAATCCATAAAGCTTACAAGGTTACTACCAAAGGCACAAATCTAGGGAACTGCATGGAAAATGTTTTGTACAACAACTAAATAAACAGAAATGAAAATTTTCGACTTAAAAACACTAAAATGTATGAAATTTCACCAATTTTTTTTAGTACTTTCAACATACTTTTCATTTTTAATTTAATGTATGATAATTAACTTTAATCGAGTTCTTTACAAGAGAGCATTGATAGCTAAGACTTTAATCTTCAATAAGTATGTTGAAATCAGAAAACTACATTAAGATTAAAAAAAGTTGGTAATAAAAAAAAACATAGAATGTTGAATAACTCACTTAGCAGTCATTTCCGA